>NC_142106.1:7492500-7792500 GCF_056152115.1 Neolamprologus brichardi
TGCTCTCCTGCACAGAAACTTTGCTCCGCCCCCTTTTCCCGGCTCTGCTGTGATTTGTGGCTGTGCGGTCACGTGACTCAGCTGCACAACGTAACCACGTGGGAGTGTTATTTCAAAATTAGCGCCAATTTCTTTTCTAGTGATGGTAAATTTGATTCTTTTTACTGAATTGAGATTTAATGAGTCACCAAAGCCAATCGCTTTTTTGAGTCATTTGATTCACTGAGTCAGTTGACCAGAAAGTTCAAAAATGTACATTTTCACTCAAACTCAATTTGTTTCTCTTTTCATGTAAATCCTACTGTTAAGATCAGTGATTCTAAAAGAAAAAATATATTTTATAGAGCAAAAAAGAGCAAAAACATTACTAAAATGAAGCAATTTCCTATCAAAATTTCTTAATAAACATTTATTTTGTTTATTTTTATTTTATTAGTATTTTCTTTAAATGTGTCAAATATATAGTTTCTCATCTAAATGTCCACTTAGCTGTGAGCCAGGGGGCGGTAACGCGCCTTAACATTGGTTGCCAACCAAGAAGAAGAAAAAGCTGTGAGCCAGGAAGGAGGGGTTGAGTGAGTGAGTGATTCGCTTACGATTCAGCACAGGAAGGGAGGGGGTGAGTAGCTCAAATGTGCTGTTAGCATGTTAGCAGAGCGATGCTACTGTGAACTGAGGAGCTATTGTCTTGATGTGAGCTTCTACTCAGGGTTTGTTCTTCCAGTTCAGAGCAGAAATTTTTTGTTAAGATACTGGATGTTGTGTTTTTCTGCTATCATGGGGCGCCCACACAAACGCAAAGCAGCAGATGAAGCATAGCTGAATATGTTTCCAAACCAACTTCATTCTAAGCCAAAGACTAGAAAATGTAGTGAAGCATATCTTCCCTTTGGTTTCACCTGCACAAGTGCCAAGGTAGGTCTCCTCAGCAGAATTGGTCTTTCCTTCGTTGGAAGCACACGCTGGGCTCTTCAAATCACAGACAAACAGGATCCCACATTCTTGATTTTTAGTTCACAAACACTTGTTTTAATGCCTAACTACTCCTGACATTTTGGAGATGTTAGCTCTTTATACACTAAAGTTGCAGTGGGATACAAATAATATCAGGCTGATCCTGCCATGATTTGTTCCCCCTGTTCAAATCAAGGACAAACAGTATCCCACAGCTGTTCATGTTTTTAAACCTATTTTGCACAGAGAGGCATTTTTTTTAATTTATTGATAGCAATGTTGAATATTATTACACAGGAAAAAAACAACTACATGTAAAATAATTATACCGTGATGCCTTTGCCTTTCAAAATAGAGGGACAGTAACTGCGTGTTTATATGTAAGCGTGTAAAACCTTAAGATAGAGACAAAATACTGTTAATCTGACTATCTGCCATTCCTCTCATGTAAACAATAACGTGACGCACAGCGTGACGTGAAAAGAGGCACATACCTTTAACTTTGCATGACAAACTCTGTATTCCTCGTCCACACGTAAAGGCAAAAAATTAGTTAAAAAATCTCAGTTTTTGGTGATTCGAAACACTGTTTATGTGTGGATGAAACAGCTGCGTTCTCAAAAATGCCCATGTAGGTGTGGACGTAGCGTAAAAGAGTTAGTAGTTAATTTTATTACTACCTGCAGATTACTTGTATTTGCTTAATTGTTTACTAAATGTTTGAGGTGTGAAATAAACCGCAATTGAGCAAAATATGGGTGTGTGTGGTTGGAGGATGTGTTAATGCATGTTTGTGTGTCACACGCGGGGGGGGGGGGGGGGGGGGGGGGGGCGCAAACATTTTTCTGTAAAACAAAGGGGGGCCCAGCGAAAAAAGTTTGGGAACCACTGCTTTAGCACATCGAACAGTCAGCCGTTCTCAGAGTCCAGGTTTAAAGGATGAAATCGTTTGTACTGATGCATCTCTCCTCTGGATAAATCTGTCCAATGACAAAAAGACTGAGGTGATGGTTTTTGGTCGCCCTAAATGTGTATTTAGATACCAGCTGATGACTGTCCCTTAATGTAATCAGAACTGAGCATAAACATAGAGGAGATTGTGCTTGTGCTGTAGCAGCACCAAAACTGTGGAACAATGTGCCTTTAGAGATAAGACAGGCCTCTTCTGTTTGTTTGTTTGATTCAAGGGCGTAGATTTGGCATGGACGGAAGAGACATGTCCCCACCAATATCCAGCGATTATTGAATTGTCTCCACCAATAATTTGATCTCTTCGAGTAAAGAAAAACAAACCCGATAGAAAGAAAAAAAAAACGATCTGTCAACGTCTCATTCACCCAGCGGTGCAGAAAGAGTTAAATTACGTTCTCTACTGGAGTCCTACCTCATGTGACAAATATGGCCAATGTGATTGGCTGAGCCTTTCAGGGAGCTCTGTTTAGTTTTAGCAGCGGCAAGCCTGCGCTGCGAGGAGGAGAGGAAGACGGCAGCAACAAGGAAGAACCTGGATATAAGAAAGTATTTTTCAAAGAAACCTGTAAGTCACTTAAAGCCAAGTTCACTCATAAAATTTGTCTGTCATAATAACGTTACAGGCTATGCTAGGCTTTGGCCCGCATCAGTTTAAAATTGTATGTAACCATGAATAACGTGTTTTGTAAACTAACTCCACAACATGCAGCACTATTAGTTCTCTCAGTCTCAGAGCAGCATTTCTAATTTTGATTGAAACTGTCAGAGAAAACGGCAGCCTCGAGCAAGCCAGGATATTAGTTTACAGAGGCTGTTAGAATTATATGTCTAACGTTAAAATGTTGGTGACACAATAAATTCATCCTAATGGCACTGACATATTCATAGGGTTAATTTTTGAGACAAATATCATGAGGTAGTCATGAGTTTGCAAATATTCCACCTTGTAGTGCAGTTTGCACAAATTGTTTTAAAAATGTACTCAGCCTACAAACATTACTGATGAGTCAAGATCTGCACAAATTGACAGAAACTGAATCAGCTGCACATTTTATTCTTATTGTCATGTATGTCCTATTTGTCAGGTGACAGTGCAGCTCTGCCATGTTGTAGCTCAGACAGAGGTGAAGAGGTGAGGTCACAGGTGACTGACTGATGATTTGGTGCTATAGATTAACTAGTATTTATCATCATAACAATTGTTAGGCTGCTGATGTAAATTGATTCATTAGTGTATATTTGACAAAGAATCTGAATTGACACGTCTCACTTTTTATATGGCACAAATCAATGTGGTATTTTATCAGGTAGCAATATGTCCTAGTGCAGTCAGAGGGGAAGAGCCAGGGCCAAAGGTGACGCACATCAGGCACATAATAATAATTTTAATCTCAGGATAAAACGCAGGTACTGGGGCTGAAAGAAGCGTCAGTGCTCTCAGAAGACTAAAAACATGGCTAAGGTTAACAATGACTCAAATGAGATTAAACAATGCTGCTGTGTGCCATGTCCACCAGGAGAGACTGGACAGTATAGATGTAAAACAAATATGCCAGCAGTTTATCTCAGTTAACAAGAGGAGAAGGCATGTGTTTGGCTCCTTCACATAGTGGACATTGAGTTGTTTTGTGAGGCACCAGTAGTCCATGTCTGTTGCTGTAACAGTAGTTCATGTTGAGAATAAAAAATCCCAGCTCACTGATTTGATCGGGGCAACAGTGTGGCTAAAATGTTGCATAATGTTGCTGAGAGATCTTTTACTTAGTGGTAATCTTAGATGAGTAGTTTTATGGACAAAAACCACCAGGTCATTCAGTTTTCCCTTAGTGCTAATGTATGAGAGATGTTGGTGTACTATAACTGAAGTAATGTTGTTAAGTCCTTAAAGTCATATTCTTTTATTGTCATGACTGTATTTGAAGCTATTTCTATTTTTGTATGATTCCTGATTTATATCAAATGTGGAAGTAAACTAAAGCCTTAAAATACTTTAGTCCAGACCTTCCCAAAGTGTGGGGCCCGCCCCCTGGGGGGGGGGGAGAGCCATTGCAGGGAGGGGGGGGGGGGCATAAAGAGGGGGAAAAAAACAAAAAAAACAACAACGCTTGGACACTGCTAGCACGGTGCACTCACACAAACGCAAAGCAGGAGATGAAGCATCTCTGAATATGTTTCCAAACCAACTTTATTCTAAGCCAAAGACTAGAAAATATGGTGAAGCAAATCTTTCCTTTGGCTTCACTTGCACAAGTGCCAAGGTAGGTCTCCCCTGCAGAATTGGTCTTTTTTTTAGCATTTTTCTGTAAAACAAAGGGGGGCCCGGCGAAAAAAGTTTGGGAACCACTACTTTAGTCAGTCATTTGTTTAATAGTAATTTAACATTATATAACTCACATATAAAACTATGAATTGTAATTTTAAATGGTTTAAAAGCATGCAGAATAGCATATGTAGGCAAGTATATTTCTCCTTTTTTTTTTTTTTTATCAAGAAGCAAAGACAAAAAGGAAAAAGAAAAAGAAACAGGGCAGGGTTGAATCATCCATCCCCACCAATGCCAAAACCAAATCTACGCCCTTGGTTTGTTTGTTTGTTTATTATTATTTGATTCTATGCTGTTTTATCTTGTTTTAAATATAGGGCTGTTTTAATTTTGATGTTTTTTGTTTTTTACCATTTTGTTTTATTCTATTGGTCCTGTGCTGGGTATTTTAAAGCGCTTTATGAATAAAAATGGTTTTGATTGGATAAAATTAAATACAAATTGTTTTCTTAGAATTTATTGTTGTGATCCAGTGTTACTCTTTTTCTCCTCCCTGTTAAGGATCTCTATGACTACAATAAAATTCCCTCCATCAATCACTGAGCTGCACTGAAGTAAAACTTAATCCTCTTAATATGACCTGCCTAATTCCAACTTTTTTTGTTATCTTCAGGCTAGAGATTTTGTAAAAACGCAGTTCCCTCACTTTCCCAATCGGCCTCCAGAAACAAATCTGAATATCATCCTGCAGACGAACCCTCATCAAAACGGACTGATAACAGCCTTGTATAAAATACTAGATGCTTTGGTCCCCAAATCCATTTCTCATATTAAGCTGAGATGGGAGGAAGAGCTACAGATAACCCTGCCAGAACAGCAGTGGGATTCTGCTTTGAAATTGATTGACTCGTCCTCAATTTGTGCTCGTCATGCTTTGATTCAATGCAAGGTGGTCTATAAAGTACACTATACAAACGCAAAATTATCTAAAATCTATCCAACCATTAGTGATGCCTGTAGCAGATGCGGACTATCGCCTGCCAACCATGTCCACATGTTTTGGTCTTGTTCGAAACTGAGTGCATTTAGGAGGAATATATTTGACACACTTAGCCAAGCATATGGCCAGACTGTCCCTCCTAACCCACTCTCTGCAATTTTTGGCACTCCTCCCGACTTGAACTCATCTGGCCCCCTCAAACAGGCCCTAGCCCTTACCACTTTACTAGCTCGGAGGCTTATTCTGTTGAAGTGGAAGCTTCCCCACCCCCCAACTCATGATTATTGGGTGAGAGATGTACTCTTTAACTTAAAGTTGGAAAAACTTAGATTCTCTCTAAAAGGTTCTATTAGCGCATTTAACTATATATATATATATATATATATATATATATATATATATTTTAGGGGTGCAACGATACACAAAATTCACGGTTCGGTTCGGTTCGATACTTTGGTGTCACGGTTCGATATTTTTTCGATACAAAAAAAATGTTCATGCCTTTTTATTAATTTGTCATTTATTAAATTTTCACGGCACATTCTGCACCACATCTCTGTGCGTTCATCATTTGTTTGAAGCCAGCTCACCTCCTGCAACCACTTTTCCGAGAATACGCGCTTCTTTTGTGGTTCGGACTCCTGACATTTCTTTGGAGGTGGAGGAACATCACAGTAATTGCTTAAAGGAGCTTCTTCGACATCTTTAAGAGTTCTAAACAAATGTCTGTCCTCCTCCTGAAAATCTTATGTACGCAAACACGCGTTGCAACTTCTTATCTTGTGCGGGTTTTTATTTTGACAGCGAATGCGCACCTGCGGACCACTTATGTGCAGCCCTGGTTATTTAGCTCGTCATATTGCAACCACAGAAATTCTTTTGTCCATGAAACCATAAAGCTGCACTTTCTTTTTGCCTTATAGTCTGATTTGTCATAACTTTTCCGTTTTGTCACTTCTTCACCCTGACCTGTCTTATTTGGCTCAGCAGAACTAAAATACAGTGGGGCAAAAAAGTATTTAGTCAGCCACCGATTGTGCAAGTTCCCCCACTTAAAATGATGACAGAGGTCAGTAATTTGCACCAGAGGTACACTTCAACTGTGAGAGACAGAATGTGAAAAAAAAATCCATGAATTCACATGGTAGGATTTGTAAAGAATTTATTCGTAAATCAGGGTGGAAAATAAGTATTTGGTCACCTCAAACAAGGAAAATCCCTGGCTCTCACAGACCTGTAACGTCTTCTGTAAGAAGCTTTTCTGTCCCCCACTCGTTACCTGTATGAATGGCACCTGTTTGACCTCATCATCTGTATAAAAGACACCTGTCCACAGCCTCAACCAGTCAGACTCCAAACTCCGCCATGGCCAAGACCAAAGAGCTTTCGAAGGACACCAGGAAAAGAATTGTAGACCTGCACCAGACTGGGAAGAGTGAATCTACAATAGGCAAGCAGCTTGGTGTGAAAAAAATCAACTGTGGGAGCAATCATCAGAAAATGGAAGACATACAAGACCACTGATAATCTCCCTCGATCTGGGGCTCCACGCAAGATCTCATCCCGTGGGGTCAAAATGATCATGAGAACGGTGAGCAAAGATCCCAGAACCACACGGGGGGACCTGGTGAATGACCTGCAGAGAGCTGGGACCAAAGTAACAAAGGTCACCATCAGTAACACACTACAACGGCAGGGAATCAAATCCCGCAGTGCCAGACGTGTTCCGCTGCTGAAGCCAGTGCATGTCCAGGCCCGTCTGAAGTTTGCCAGAGAGCACATGGATGATACAGCAGAGGATTGGGAGAATGTCATGTGGTCAGATGAAACCAAAGTAGAACTTTTTGGTATAAACTCAACTCGTCGTGTTTGGAGGAAGAAGAATACTGAGTTGCATCCCAAGAACACCATACCTGCTGTGAAGCATGGGGGTGGAAACATCATGCTATGGGGCTGTTTTTCTGCCAAGGGGACAGGACGACTGATCCGTGTTAAGGACAGAATGAATGGGGCCAAGTATCGTGAGATTTTGAGCCAAAACCTCCTTCCATCAGTGAGAACTTTGAAGATGAAACGAGGCTGGGTCTTCCAACATGACAATGATCCAAAACACACCGCCCGGGCAACAAAGGAGTGGCTCCGTAAGAAGCATTTGAAAGTCCTGGAGTGGCCTAGCCAGTCTCCAGACCTCAACCCCATAGAAAATCTGTGGCGGGAGTTGAAAGTCCGTGTTGCTCGGCGACAGCCCCAAAACATCACTGCTCTTGAGAAGATCTGCATGGAGGAATGGGCCAAAATACCAGCTACTGTGTGTGCAAACCTGGTAAAGACCTATAGTAAACGTTTGACCTCTGTTATTGCCAACAAAGGTTATGTTACAAAGTATTGAGTTGTATTTTTGTTATTGACCAAATACTTATTTTCCACCCTGATTTACGAATAAATTCTTTACAAATCCTACCATGTGAATTCATGGATTTTTTTTTCACATTCTGTCTCTCACAGTTGAAGTGTACCTCTGGTGCAAATTACTGACCTCTGTCATCATTTTAAGTGGGGGAACTTGCACAATCGGTGGCTGACTAAATACTTTTTTGCCCCACTGTATATATCCTGCTGCTTTTACACACGCACTAACATAACGCTCAGCGATTCTCTGCGCGATCAACCTCTCACATGTTTAAGCTGCGGGAGATTTCACTTGTCGTGTTTGCATAGTAAGCTAACGATTGATAAGACGATGTCAGAGGAATTGGTGCGCAAATTATCATCACTCACCAATCAGTACTGTCGCTCTCTATACACAGTTCACGCGATTGCAAAGTGAAAGCAAAAAACAAGCGCAAATTCAAACGCGATTTCAGTATGTCACATATTGACAGTGGCCGATGCCAATGACATAATTACCCAGCTACATTTCCGAAAGAATGCAAAAGCATTGACATATATTTTTCCTTCCTACGATAGGCCGACGGGCAGGGCAGAGATAGATTTTGGTAGCCCGACTGGAAAAAAGCCCCAGGACGGCGGGCTAGCGATTTTGCGAGCCCTGTTTCTGATTGAGGAATCACTCATCTTTGGAAAAGAGAGTTTATTATGGAGAAATGTCTCTTTCCAAAATAAAAGCTATACTATACGCTTCTTCTGGGCTATATTCTCAGCAGCATATTAAACATATCAGGTCCCCATAAGGAGAATCATGTGCTAACGGCTGTCTAAATGACTCGGGTAAAGTTTGTAGCATGCGTGCTTGTTTTTGTCTGCTTCCACTTGTCTTTGCACTAGGATGATGTCAGAGTAAATGTGCAGTCATATTGGTTGTGTTCCCACTAGTGCTGTCAGCGTTAATCTGAAATGACGTTAACGTCACAACACGGCAAATCTCCGTTAACGAGCTACCCCGGATCGCCTCATGAGTGGGGCTGGAAGACGTCAACACATTAACGAGCTAACTGCGCTAACACACTAGTTCACACCAATTGAGCATTGCTGGCACATCCAACATACTGTTTTACTTTTGTCCATGACAGGCTTACCTTCAGGGTCATACGTCACATGAAAACCAAAATAGTTCCAAACGCCAGATCTGAATGAGGGTGGGGGAGGTTCAATTTGCCATGTTGCAACTAGCCTAGCTTCTGTCTCGCTAGCTTGCCCTGCGCTCAGTGAATCTGTGTTCGACTACTCCGCCTAGGCTGCACTGTCGAGCGCAGATCCACTGAGCGCTCAACACAGACAGCATCGTCAGAAGGAAAGTTGATAAAATAAATTAAAAATGTTGTATTGTTCGATACATATGCGTACCGAACCGAAAGCACTGTATCGAACGGTTCGATATCGATACGAGTATCGTTGCACCCCTAATATATATATATATAGATAGATAGATAGATAGATAGATAGAGATATATATATATATATATATATATATATATATATATATATATATATATCTATATCTATATATATAGATATATATATATCTATATATATAGATATATATATAGATAGAGATATATAGATATATAGAGATATAGATATATATGTAGATATAGATATATAGATATATAGATAGAGAGAGAGAGATATCTTGTCGTCAATAAACAACGTTTTGGGAGCTCTATAGTATTCAATAAGAGGACCCACCACGTCAATTTTCGACGCAAGGGGGGTCGATAAGTGAAGCAGAGGGAGCCTGACCATGCGTCACACATTTGACGAGTTGGGAGTGAGAACGTGTTGGTAATTCACTCAATAGTCAAAAAACATTAAATCATGAGACAAGAGTCAGACTACGTGTGTTGTAGCAGAGTAGTTGGGGTCAGGGATGCGGGTCCTCCCTCCTGCTGTGACGCCAGGTGCGGTCTACTTTTCTCCACCCCAGGGAAAAGGGTAACATACACACATCACAATAAAATATCATACGATATAATCACACACACGCGCGCACATGCACACTTTGAACTACACTAAAGTGTTTTAAAAACCTATGTAGTTTTAAAATTATATATTGTGAAGATTTAATAATTAGGATTAATGTGTGACCTTTCACCATGTTGTGACCTATTATCAGAAGGCAAAGCAAAGGGTTAACCTAAGGGTGTCCCTTGCACCCTGGCCTGTACCTGACCCCCCCTCTGCTGTTACTCTCTGTCCGGCTCTGTGTTGCTCTGCTGTCTGTGCTTAAGGCTGTACACCCCGGGGTTTTGCTTTGCTTGCTTTCTGCTATGTAATTCTCTTGCTAAATGTCTGTATGTATTTTTCCTGCTGTTCATATGATTCAGTGTATTAAACTCTGTTCCAAGAATTCTACTCTTTTACAGAGCATCTTTTTGAGTGTCTTGATTTTAATTGGATCTAAAAGGGTTGGATCTCCACATCGTTGGTGGGAGAAGGTTATCAGGATGGCTTCAAAATTTGCGACCACAGGCTCACAAATGACGGCTCACTTGACCGCGGTGTTCACGTTAGCATGACCTTTGCTACGGTGGACTAATAATCAAAAATAAATCTGATGTAACATGAATGTAAATACAAAGTAGGATTAAATCATTAAATGTCTTCATTCTTCAAAGATCTCCACAGAACAACAAAAATATACAAACTTAACAACAAACCACCTCAAAATAAGTATTTTAGTACCGAGGAGGCAGCATTCAACTTTTATGGAAGCAAAAAGTGCAGAAATAGGAACACAGACTGATCCAGTGGTTTTCTGGATTTTTCTGTGTGGACGCTTCATCTGATTATTGTTGTGACTTTTTTCTAAGTGATTCATTTTCCCACGCTACACCTCTACACTCAGTCTTAGGGTTCCTCCACCTGCCACACCCACTTTAACCTCTGACTACTTTTCAGAGTCCTTTTCACTTTGACTTTACTTCTGTACTTCTACTTAACTACAGATGAACTACAGAAGTGTCTGATTATCAGTAATAATCTATAATTTACTGAATAATATGGAGAATATAAAGCAGAAGCTGTGGGATGACTTACTGTAGTCAGGAGTTCAGGAGAATCCTCAGAGTTTCTGCTCCTCATCATGATGGAAACATGAAAACATGTTGAATCTCTGACCTTGAATCAGTCCAAAGCAGCCGTGAGTGTGAACCAACAGACATCATTATAATAACTCTGACATGAATCCTGATAGAAATCCTGCTCACTGACCTCTCTAACTGTAACTCTGTCACTGACACATCTGCCAACATCTGTTCCTGTAACAGCTCAGAGGACGAGTTCAGCACTTTCTCTCAGATTATCATCAGAAAAGTCAACATGACCCTGAATGTGGCACAGCAATAAACAGATTCCAAACCACAAACTCACAGACTTTGAGACTTGCTCACAGATGTCTATGAGGTGTGTGTGAAACACATTTTCAGCCTTTTATGGACACGTTTCATAAATGGTAAATGGTAAATGGTAAATGGCCTGTATTTGTATAGCGCTTTTACTAGTCCCGCCTAGGGACCCCAAAGCACTTTTACACGTCCAGTCATCCACCCATTCACTCTCACATTCACACACTGGTGGAGGCAAGCTACAGTTGTAGCCACAGCTGCCCTGGGGCAGACTGACAGACTGAAATCTGCATATTTTTCCCAGTAGAGTAAGAATCTGAATTGTTCTTCTGAAGGCCAAAATATGCCAAATAGATATAGGTTCCCAAGTCAACCATTACAGTATAACGTTCCACTTGAATCACAACAGACATTGGCTGTTTGGTATCATTGTTTGCAGCACAACCTCACATGTCTGAATTTACAGTGATTTTTTGATTTTGACATATTGATCTAAAATCAGACAAAAAACATAAAATCTGTCTAGAAAAAAGTTATATTTTTTACAGTAACAATCACAAACATGTTTAACGAATCATTTTCATAACTTGAAATGCAAATATTGTCACATGCAACGGAGTGGACTCAGGCGCAGACTAAAATTCACAGTTCAATACAGGTCTTTATTTACACAAACACCAGGTGTGATATATACACATGTGGGGGAAATCCGGGGTTCCAAGGGTTCAAACGGGAGGTCAAAGAAAGGGAATGGCTCTCTCGCACTCGTGCTCCACCTCATGGTTCCACAAACCAACTCACTCACATCCTAACGGCAGATTACAAAGGTCCAGGGTAACTGTTTACAGGAGAGGGTAGTTACAACAAGGAAACAAACTCACAAAGAACAGGTTCACGAAAGCTCGAGTCTTAACACTAACGTGTCTCGCACAATCATCTAGCGCTGAGAGAATCTGAGCCCCGGCCTTAAATGGCAAAGAAACACAACAGCAGAGTTATTGGAGACAGGTGCGTGGGCCAAAGGCAGAAGCCCACAGTGAGCCTGCCAAGGCAGAATGACAAGTGGGAGAGAGCAGCAAAACAATAAACATAGGTAGCCTTGGGGGCCGGCCGGGTAGACACAGGGACCAAGACAAATATAAATTTTAAGTTTTAAAAGCCTATGCACAAGTTTTTCAAAGTTAAATGCAGCCATTTACCTAAAAATAAACTCAAGGCATTTTTTTTTATAATCATTTCAAACTATTTACAGAACAATCAGGTGTTCTGCATCAAATAAGATGTCACACAAATTATTTATGCCACTCCAGAAAATAATTTCTGTCCACCGTAAAGGAGAACATCACAGCCTGATACCTGCAGGCCTGACAGCATGAGGTGTATCACGGTGCGTTCACACCGAACGTGATAGACGTGACCAAAAAGCGCCAGACGCCCCTAGCTGGTCGCGTGCACATTCGCACCTCAAAGCGCGTCCAAAGCGAAATGGCCGTGCTTTAAAATATGCAATTTTCGCGCGTGTGAAGCGGAAATGTGGGAGGAAGTAGTGCCAGACGGTATGTTTGCAAGACAGCAGCTGTTGATCTAGCGTTTGAAGAGAGAGTCTCCCTTCTCGATTCACTGTGCAGAGCAGAGCAGCGGCGTAAAGGACGCTTTACACATTAGTCATTACAAACATGTATTTGAAATAATATTAAGATGCTCAAACAGAAAAACATTAAACATAAATATATAAAATATAACTATTTACAGAGGGACAGGAATAAAAAGGATCCAGCTTAAAGTGGAAGAGCTTCAGGAAGAAGGAGGAGAAAAATAAGAACATTGTTTCTGCCCTGGAGAGCCTGCTGCCTCATCAGAAAACTACTGATTGCTAGAATGAAGGGCTTTGGCTGGACCTGCCCGTTTGAACTAGGTCAGAGCATCATGTCAACAGGCTCCTGATTGGTTGTTGAGGTGCGACTTGATGCTGGAGTTCAGATTTTTCCAACTCAAGCAGTAGATATGATAAGCGCGAATGCAAAAAATGCACCACGCAAACTGCAGCGTATATCTTACTTCGTGCTTCAAACGTCTTAGTCGCGCTACTTGGTTGCGTGAATCAGGCAGAAAAGTAAAGCAAATCTGCTTCTGAAGTTTCACGCGACCCCCAGTCGTGCTTCATCGCGCTCCTCCATTGACATGTAAACCTGAAGCTCAGGCCGCGTCTATGGTGTTCTGTCACTCCTCGTGTTTTCCACCTGGAGACTGTTTACACAGTAATCTGCCTTTGGTGGCTTTGTGGCAGAAACTGTGACATTCAGCAGTCGTCTCATTGTTCTGACACACAACACAAAACTATCCACTACACTACACACTAACTACACTTTAACTACACACTCCAAAAATGCTAAACATCACAAATCTCTCACAGCTCAAAACTCTCTCTCTCTCACTACCGTCACTCCTAAAACTTTCCCCTCTGCCCTAAAAAACCAAATGTCATGTTGCCATATCATTTATTGATTGGTACATTTGTCTGACAATAGAAAAGGTGTTTGTTTTTTTTGTTTTTGGAGAGTTTTCGAAGAGTACTTTCCTTAGAAAAGTCTAGAAGTAAATAAAACGATACTATTCAGGAAAAATATCGTTTTTATCATGAGACTGGTTTTACATGGCCAATCAACACAATTTAAAAACTGGTAAATAGTTTGAAATCCACACTTTTTACACAAAAATGGAGAATCAGGGTTGTCTTTGGCTGACACAGCATCTTGTTGGTATGTTATCTTAAATTGCTCATGTGATTGGTTTACCGTGACTACTTCTCTTTCTCAGCCAATCAGCAGCACTCGTGAGATTTTTTCACCCCTTCCAGCTCCCAGTAAACTGATGACAGCTTCAACCGTCTGTGTGTTGAAAAACGGTAACGTGTCTGCACTGCATTTTCTTCTTAATAATGGTAGCAGTATTGTAATGATAGAAATAGTAATTAGTTGGATTACTAGTTACTGAAAAAAGTAACGCGTTACTTTAATGCTGTCATTCCCATCAGACCTCCTCACACTTTGACTCATTGTTATTCTGAATGTTTCTATTTTTTTCTTCTCTCTGTGGTGATTCTTTGGTTTTCTTAAGTATTTCTGTTCAAGTTCAAATTTTATTCACCAGTGGAATGAAACCGCCCCCCGACCATATACACACACATACAGACATCACATGGGGATACAAGTCAGAGAACGGTTGCATTACAGAAAAAACACTGAAATGTACACTACAATGGGAAAGTACAAGAGGAAAAAAAGAGACCTCTACACATGCTGGGCTACATGAGGACAGCATGAGAACAGGAAACAAAAAAACTCCTCTGCACAGAAAGCACATAAATGTCCACAGTACAACATTATAGAGCACGTTACCAGCAACAGGGTTGGGTAGGGGATTAGGAGTAATCCCAGGCAACACAGCAGCCATCCTGCCACTGTGCCGACTCTCTAGCGCGAGCCCAGACCCGCCTCGCTTTCCCAGGAGGCAACAAGCATCAAAGGCATTGGAAGGGGAGGGGGGATGAGTGAGTGCTTATCAGTGTATGTGTGTGCGTGTCCATAGTTCAGCTGAGACAGTGTCCTCCGCCCTATCAGGCTAAGTAAACAGTCTACCAGCCAACCCAGGTGGCCTTGCATAGACTGGGAAGAACAGTCAACAGTTTAAAAGAATAAAAAGTCACTAATGGATATAAAGGACATTTTATCTGTTCAGTCTCTTCATATGTCTCATGTTCACATGTTCCATATCTTAACTGTGTGTGTACCGACAAACACGCATGTGTGGGCCTCGTCTGAGCCCTGACATTTATGGCTCAGTCACAGCACTGCTGAATGTGATGTCATCCAACAACAAATACCTGCTGTAGAGCTGCAACAAAGTCCTTCTAGAAGCAAATCCACCCACTCTGTCTACGTGGCTGTGGACACAATTTAAACACTGAGGCTTCAAAATGCAGCATCTACAATACTGTCACTGTGCCTGCATACAACTCTTATTTAGATTTGATGCAATGGTCACAATGGTGACGGGTACAATTTACTGTATCTTTACTGTGATAAGAAGCTGAAACTGTTTCAGAGCTGCTGATTGGCTCTTTGGGCCATTTACCTTCAGGTCATGGGCGAATCACTAAAGTTGTTCAGAGAGAGAAATGTGCACTGATCAAGCAAAGAAACTGAAACATTTCAGACTGAAGAAACTGAACTGTTTCCTAATTCATGTGACTCTGACCTTTGACCTGTTTATTTAATATCTTTACTAAATAATTGGAGCAGAGCTTGAAATCTTTGGCTTCCATAAGCAGTAAAAACTTTAGATTTGAAGATATAATCTCTTCAACTCGATTTCTTGTTTTCTTATTTCTTGAATTATTTTTAAGGTCAGCTTTGTTCTTGGTGCTAACAGTGAAGCTGAAGGTCAGATGTTTTGAGAACACAGGCACTGATGTCCTCCAAGGCTTTAATGTTGTTGCAAAAGTTTAGGATGATCCATAAAAAACAGGTAATATAATGGTTTTGACTGATTTTCACATTTGGTGTGACCTTCTCATGATTTTGTTCTTGGTATCTTCCATCACACTCAACATGAACATGATATGTTAAAGCCTGAGTGTCAGACTGCAGACAAAGTGAACCGATTACTCTTAAACACAGGAAAAGGAAAAAAAATACAAACCTCCATCTCTGATTTGTTGGACTGGTGGTTGTTGATGATTTCACAACATTATATGACACTGGTGATGTAATCTTCTCCATCTGCTGAAATGAGTTAAAGTAAACACTTTTATGATTTAAGAATCTAAATGGACCAAATTATGATGACAGAATGGAAACAAAATACCACAATGATTGACCTTAACATGATTTTGTTCTTGGTATCTTTCATCACACAACATGAACATGATATGTTAAAGACTGTGTGTGCTAGACCGCTAACAGACAAACTGAACCAATTACTTACTTCCTGTCTTAAACACGGGAAAAGGAAAACACACAAATCTCTATCTCTGATGTGTTTGACTGGAGGTTGTTCATAATTTGATAATTTTACTACAATGTATGTGATGACACTGGTGATGTCATCTTCTCCATCTGCTGAAATGAGTTAAAGTAAACAGTTTTATGATTTAAGAATCTAAATTATGACCACAGAATGGAAACAAAATACCACGATGAATAAGAATGAATATGTACAAACCTTCAAGTTTCCTGTGAACACATCGTCTCACCCGCAGAACCAGTAACACCAGTAGAACCACAACATAGACTGATCCAACAGGCAACAGCACAGAGAGAGGAGGAGCAGAGAGTGATGTAGGAAGAGTGATGGAGGTGGAACCAGGTGGAGGTGTGGATGTAGGTGGAGGTGTGGTTGTGTGTTTGTCTAAAACAAAGCAAACGCAGTCATTAAGTTGTCGTCACATTGTGAATGTTGAAACCTGCAGAAATACAGACAGGTGAGTGTGTCACCTGTGACAGTGATCCAGCTGTTAGTGAGGGGAGGGGTTGTGTGTCTGTGAGGGTGTGTCTCAGCTGGAGCACCCACAAAGACAACACCTGGAGAAACATCTGTCTACCTCTGACATCCACCAGCTCATCCATACAACAAACAAACATCAACAACCAGGAAGCAGCTTCACTTCTGATCACACACACACTCAACTCTACTCACTCACCTGGAGGAACAAGTAGTAAGATGATGCTGATGAGCTCCCATAGGCATGTTTCTCTCACGTCAACTCGACACTCGTATGTTCCAGCATCATTAATCGTCACATCCTTCAGAATCAAAGACACGTCTCCATCCTTCATCTGTCTGTCCTGCAGATCCACCTGGTTCTTAAAAGATGGATGCTGGTTGTCTGGAACAAAGTGACCGTCCCGGTACAAAAGCACATATTCTGACCCCAGGTCAGCTCTGCTCCACTCTACAACTCTGATGTTGTTGTTTGGAGCTCGACATGTCAGAGTGACGTCCTGTACAGACTCAGCTGTGTGCAAGTGCACCTGACTTTCAGCTCGCAGGGCTCAAATTAGAGAACCAATCAGTCATATTTGTAGGTTATTGTTACGCCCCAGTCTAGGAGTACAGAAACATAACATAAGGGTTAGAAAGGAAGTGACCCCGCCCTGGTCCCAAAAACCATACTCAGAAGCCAATCTTTGAAGTGAACGGTTGTTTATTTGTGTGTACACTGAAAAACTTTACTCTGGGATGAACAAAGCCCAAAATAACAGCGCCCCCCCCCCCCCCCCCCTCGCCCCAAAAAAAAAAAAAAAAAAAGAAAAACAACAAAAAGCTCTAGCACTATGTACAAAGCTCTGTAGGTCTCAAGAATCACACACACGAATGTCACAAAATTTGGAGGCCAAGGATGGGTCTGCTGCTGCTGTCAGTTGCTGCCGCCAACAACTGCTGGTGAGAGATGATTTAAAAACAGCCACATGATGAGGGGACCAATAACCCACCGCCAGCTCTCCAATCAGGAAGGACCTGTAGATACTTACAGACATAGCGCAGAAATAAACTCTAGACGGCCAGGCGCCATAGCAGTTATTGCCAATAACCTTCAACTATTAAAATACATTTTGCTAAAGTGACTTTAATGTCTCCTGTATTAGAACAAAATAAGAGAAAACAGATAACCACTGTTGTGATACCCTTTATCTCTCACCTGGGTTTGTTGGTTTTGTCAAGTCAATTAATACAAAGAAGGATTGGCTTTGTTGAGCTTCCTCAGTTAAATCACTAACACAGGTACACACTTAGCCTGTATTTTTGTAGGAACATTACATTCTGGCAACTTAAGCTCACCATCTGTAAACTTAACATGTGAAGTTCAAGATTACAGAAAACAAACTGAAGCAGAATTAAGAGAAACTCTATATTTGTTTCTTTATCAGTACCCGTGAGAAGACTGTTCATACTGTGTGGTTCTCTCTGCAAAGGTTTCTATCAGTAAATCTCAGAGAGACAAAGTAAACATTTACCGTCAGGTCCCGAGCTACTGCTAAAGATACTGTTACTGTGCTACGTGCATATCTTTGGAAATAATGAATTAGGTGGCAAAACTGGAGAATTAAAATCAGTTAATTAACTAAAAAGATAGAAATCAAGTAGAAAACCAAATTGAAAGGAAATATGTGTCGGTGTGTCTCCTCCTGTAATAAAGCTCCACATGTACCACTGAAAACAGTTAAATTAGTTTGAATCTGAAATCATGGCTCAAACTACTTGTTCTGAGACCATTTCTTCACTTTTCACACCAAACTGTTTAATAAGACAACCTTTACACAGAGTTCATCAAATATAACTAACGCTTTAACATTATCAGGATTTCATAATACAAACTTCAAATCAACAGGAAAACAGCTGCAGAACATGTGGATCAAAATGAATTCATTAAAAAACAACATGTGGACTTCAAGGATACAGTAAATACACTGAAGTGAAAGGAGGAGCCAAAAATTTGAAGGAATTTGAATTAAGTAAAAGTAATCACCTGTGATCTTTAAAATGGTCCTGATGTGTGCTGCTGTTTTTAACTTTCAACATTTCTTTGCTGCCACTGTGAATACAAATGTGTTCTTTGCCTACTTAAATAAAGGTTACACTGACTCACTGCTCCATCTTCTGGTAAAAACTGGCATTATATGGAAGTACAGCCCAAAACCTGTTTAGCTTGAGTTTCTTTTTTCTGGACATAAAGTCACAGCAGGTGTTGTTTCAAAGCTGGTGGACAGATTTAGTTCATTTTGGAGGATTTAAGAGCAACTGCTGTGAAATTATTTGTAGTTTTGGGAGAAAATGATTTAAGAGAAGATTTTACAACAGCAAAAGATTAAATATGAATGAAGAATTGAAATTTAACTTATGTAACACATAAAATGAATACAACTACTAAACACTACTGTGTCCTAAGGGAACAAAGAATAAAATGTAACAGGGATAACATTTTAGAGAATTAAAATCCCTCAAAGGAAAAAACATAAACTTGATATACATATCTATACATGCAGCTTCCTAAACGTAACATTCAGGATTATTCACTGCAGGTCCAGAAATCAGAGCTACCTCATCAGATCCAAGTGTGACATCAGCTGACACTCTTTACAGGAGATTCCATCTGAACTCTGTGGAGCCTGATCTCAAGGTTTTTAAGTCTGACCCTGAAACCAGAAGAGGATCTTTCTCTCTCTTCAGATTCATTGTGATCCAGTGATTTCAGTCCTGCATGACCAGGCTGATGTTTGCACAGAGCAGATAATGAAGTGAAGGTTTTTGCACATTGGTAACAGTGAAACAGTTTATTTACAGTGTGGGATCGTTTGTGTTCGGAGTATGAACTGAGATTCATGAAGCTCTTGTCACACTGGTCACAGATGAAGTTCACTTCCATGTGTGTACGTTCATGTTTGTTACGATGACCTGATTGTGAGAAGCTTTTGTCACAGTATCTGCACTTCTATGGTGTCTCTCCTGTGTGGATTCGCTTATGCTTTTTCATTAAGCTCATGTGCAGTGGTGAAGGATGACCCACACTGGTCACAGATGTGCTCTTTGACCCCACTGTGGAAGAGTTCATGTATTTGTAATGTACTTGGTGTGTGGAAGCCTCGCCCACATTCTTTGCAGTAGTTCATTTTGTCTCCAGTGTGGCTACGTTGATGTGTTTTTTGGTCCCGTTGAATATTGAAGGTTTTTCCACAAAGGTCACAGAGAAACTCTTTCCCACCACCACAGTGACAACAGGGTTGAGAAATGGATCCATGTGCTTTGCTCCGCTTCTAAACAAAGACATTGTAAGTCAGGGAATTCCTTCAACATTTTATCCTGAACGTCGCCTGAAATAAAGAGCATCTCTGCCAACGTCCAATTACATTTTACTGTTTAGATTACAACACTCAGCTTACTGAGTGAAAATGAGTCTTCATTTTTCCTAAGAGTTCATTCAGTATAACTCCATAAGTTTACTGATCATATTTGTTCCAAACAATCAGGTTAAAATTACAAGATAAAAATAAATACATCCTCACAGTAACTGCACTTGTAGAGTTAGTTTCTGGTGTGGATCTGTTGGTGTTTATTCAGCTGATGTGGAGATTTAAAAGTCTTTTCACACAGGTCACATTTAAAAGGTCTCTCCTCAGTGTGGCTAAACATGTGTTGTTGTAATTGTGCATCTGTTGTAAACAGTTTCCCACACTGATCACAGCAGTAAACATCATTTCCAGTGTGAATCCGTAGGTGACTATTTCGGTAGTGTTTGTCGCTGAAACTTTTTCCACAAAAGTCGCAGCTGTACGCCTTAATTCCAGAGTGGGTAACTAGATGCTTCTGTAAGTTGCTATTTTGAGCAAAAGGCTTACCACACAAGTCACAGCTGTAAGGTTTAACTCCACTGTGGATGAGTTGGTGAGTTTTTAGGCTTTGAGCCAGGGTAAAAGACTTTCCACACAAGTCACAGCTGTAAGCTTTAACTCCACTGTGGATGACTTGGTGTGTTTTTAAGTCTCCAGCCCGGGTAAAAGACTTTCCACACAAGTCACAACTGTACGCTTTAACTCCACTGTGGATGACTTGGTGTGTTTTTAAGTCTCCAGCCCGGGTAAAAGACTTTCCACACAAGTCACAGCTGTATGCTTTAACTCCACTGTGGATGAGTTGGTGAGTTTTTAAGTGTCCAGCCTGGGTAAAAGACTTTCCACACAAGTCACAACTGTACGCTTTAACTCCACTGTGGATGAGTTGGTGAGTTTTTAAGATTCCAGCCAGGGCAAAAGACTTTCCACACAACTCACAGCTGTAAGTTTTAACTCCACTGTGGATGACTTGGTGTGTTTTCAGATTTTGAGCCAGGGTAAAAGACTTTCCACACAAGTCACAGCTGTAAGGTTTAACTCCACTGTGGATGACTTGGTGTGTTTTTAAGTCTCCAGCCCGGGTAAAAGACTTTCCACACAAGTCACAACTGTATGCTTTAACTCCACTGTGGATGAGTTGGTGAGTTTTTAAGTGTCCAGCCTGGGTAAAAGACTTTCCACACAAGTCACAACTGTACGCTTTAACTCCACTGTGGATGAGTTGGTGAGTTTTTAAGATTCCAGCCAGAGTAAAAGACTTTCCACACAACTCACAGCTGTACGCTTTAACTCCACTGTGGATGACTTGGTGTGTTTTCAGATTTTGAGCCAGGGTAAAAGACTTTCCACACAACTCACAGCTGTAAGGTTTAACTCCACTGTGGATGACTTGGTGTGTTTTCAGATTTTGAGCCTGGGTAAAAGACTTTCCACAAAACTCACAGCTGTAAGGTTTAACTCCACTGTGGATGAGTTGGTGAGTTTTTAAGTTTCCAGCCCAGGTAAAAGACTTTCCACACAAGTCACAGCTGTACGCTTTAACTCCACTGTGGATGAGTTGGTGAGTTTTTAAGTTTCCAGCCCAGGTAAAAGACTTTCCACACAACTCACAGCTGTAAGGTTTAACTCCACTGTGGATGACTTGGTGAGTTTTTAAGTTTCCAGCCCAGGTAAAAGACTTTCCACACAACTCACAGCTGTAAGGTTTAACTCCACTGTGGATGACTTGGTGTGTTTTTAAGTCTCCAGCCCGGGTAAAAGACTTTCCACACAAGTCACAACTGTACGCTTTAACTCCACTGTGGATGATTTGGTGAGTTTTGAAGTCTCCAGCCCGGGTAAAAGACTTTCCACACAAGTCACAACTGTACTCATTAACTCCACTGTGGATGAGTTGGTGAGTTTTTAAGATTCGAGCCAGGGTAAAAGACTTTCCACACAACTCACAGCTGTAAGATTTAACTCCACTGTGGATGAGTTGGTGAGTTTTTAAGTTTCCAGCCCGGGTAAATTCCTTCCCACACTCATCACAGCTGTAGGTTTTCTCTCCCTTTCTTCTATGAGGTTTGTCGGCCTCCTGAGAGCGCTGACTTCTTGCTCCATGTTGGTCCTGCAGTGACAGAGATACAAACAGAGGCACTGAGTGAAATGCAATCGTGGAACAAACTGAAACTCCCTCCATTGGTGGAATCAAACATGTCAACAAACACATTGTAGGTGTCTTGATGCATTCTCAATTATCAGGAAAATAAATCTCCAAAAGTTGATTCTGTTCATCTGGACGTAGCGTTTTCTAGTCACTCATACAAGTGACTTCTTCAGTCTCAGCTGACTGCAGGTTTCCCCAATCTTATAAACAGTACATTTGCATAATGACTGAAACCAGCCCACTGAAGGAACAATGGGCTTTGAGGTCAGTTCCTTAATCATAATTATGCAAATTCTCATGACCATTGATCAACAACCACTGACCAAAACCCACTGATCAAAGACCACTGATCAATGGCCATGAGTACCATTCACAGAGAGTTGGGGAATGGCTGCAATCACAGCATCGGATCACATTAACTCGGTGGACCGACACATCAAATTCACCAGGGAGGATATGAAAAGTGGCAGGTTAGCCTTCTTAGACTGTGAGATTTCCATCAGTAATGGGGGACATCTAAAAGCTGACGTGTACCGTAAACCTACACATACGGATCAGTATCTAAGTTTTGACTCTCATCATCCACTGGAGCACAAACTGGGTGTCATCAGGACGCTACAACACAGAGCGAACACCATCCCCACAGACACAGCGGCCAGGGAGGCAGAAGAACAGCACATCAAAAAGGCCCTGAGTAAATGTGGTTATCCTAGCTGGACTTTTGTCAAAGCTGGCAAAGCACCTAAAAAAAGCTCCAGCCGATCCAGGAGAGAAGGACAACCGCTGCCCAAGCGAAAACCTGTAGTGATCCCATATGTGTCAGGAGTATCGGAACAGTTGAGAGGCATTTTTACAAAACACCGGGTCTCTGTGGCTTTTAAACCCCAAAACACGCTGCGCCAAAAATTGGTCCACCCCAAGGATCGGGTCCCCAAACAGAGTAACATAGTGTACGCTGTTAAGTGCCAGCAGGATTGCCAGGATTTATACATGGGGGAAACCAAACAACCTCTGGCGAAGCGGATGGCACAACACAGAAGAGCTACCTCGTCAGGCCAGGACTCTGCAGTCTATTTACACCTACAGGCCAGTGGACACTCTTTCAAGGATGAGGATGTTCACATCCTAGACAGGGAGGAACACTGGTTTGAGCGTGGAGTCAAGGAGGCCATTTACATGAAAAGGGAAAGACCATCTCTGAATCGAGGAGGGGACCTAAGGGTACATCTCCCGCCATCTTACAATGCTGTGATTGCAGCCATTCCCCAACTCTCTGTGAATGGTACTCATGGCCATTGATCAGTGGTCTTTGATCAGTGGTTGTTGATCAATGGTCATGAGAATTTGCATAATTATGATTAAGGAACTGACCTCACAGCCCATTGTTCCTTCAGTGGGCTGGTTTCAGTCATTATGCAAATGTACTGTTTATAAGTTTGGGGAAACCTGCTGTCAGCTGAGACTGAAGAAGTCACCTGGATGAGTGACGAAACGTTTCTCCCAGAAAACGCTACGTCCAGATGAACAGAATCAACTTTTGGAGACATTGTAGGTGTGTTACCACCACCTTCTGGTGATAGTATCATATTACAATGATGTGCTACAATGAGAGTTGTAATGAAAATGACATTATTGAAGAAATATTGATCAGCAGAGAAACTGTTTTACTTCAGAAAAAGTTCAACTGATGATATTGTTGTTTCAGTGTGTGTAGAGAAAATATGATCTTTGTATTTTCTTCTAACTTCAGTGGTTTTTGGTTGTGAATGCAGATTCTGTATATATGGAGGAACCCAGGATGGAAAAGATAAAGCTGCTGTTAACAAGTTTTTAAAAACCAACCAGCGAAGCGGATGGCACAACACAGAAGAGCTACCTCGTCAGGCCAGGACTCTGCAGTCTATTTACACCTACTGGCTAGTGGACACTCTTTCAAGGATGAGGATGTAACATCCTGGACAGGGAAGAACGCTGGTTTGAGCGTGGAGTCAAGGAGGCCATTTAGTAGAAGAAAATATAATTTTATTATATTTTATTATATTTTCTTCTACTGTATCATGCTGCTGAGTGACTGCTGCTCGTCAAACACATTTCATTGCAATGTTGCATATGACAAATAAAAAACTGAAACTGTTTTTCTCACCTTTTGTGTTGAAGTCATTGTTTCCTCTGTAGTGGCTGAGCTGAGTCCAAATGGCTGAAAATTTTCCTCTGCTGCACCTCCAGACTCTTCTCCTCCTGTTATTCAGCTGGGACACAAAAAGTATATATTTGTATTTTATCCCTGACAAAAAGAAGCAGAGCAAATAAACATGACTAAACTCCTCAGTGACAACAATACCTATGAAGCTTCAAGGTGAAACCCCAGAAGCAACTACAAAAAGAAAGTCATCAGCCACCTACAACATTTCCAAGCACCTCATTACCATCCTAGCTTCCCTAGGATGGTAATGAGGTTTTTAAAAAACATTTCGAAACTCAATTTGTTAATGTGGAATTCCAAAATTATTTTACAAATGGAGAATTTATTCTACAATTCATCATCTAAGCATCTAAGAATTCTGTATTTCGATGTGTGGTCCTCCATATGGTGGTACAAATAGAGGACATAGAGGAAGTGGCACACATCACGAGGGGGTACATGTTGAAGGCGTTAACAACACACAGTGTGGTTGGCTAGGTTAACTCACAAGCAGAATTTAGCTGTGCCTGACTACAATAGAGACTTTCTTCTTTAGATGTTTCTGAAACAAGAAGGTGTAGTAAACAGAGATTTGTTTAAGAAAAAGGGGAAAGTAATTAAAACGACATACATAAGCAAAGAATGTTTTATTCCCACTAACACATACACACACATGCAATGAAGCTCATGAATACCAGATGGTATTTTAAGCCTGTGTTTCTGATTTTATCATCTTGTTCGGTTCACTTAGTGAGATGAGAAGCGATATATGAACTAGTGGACTAATATTATATTAGGAAAGATGACTGAATGATAGCAGGGTGAACAGAATGCAGCAGAGGGTTTAAATGAGTGAGACTAACAGATTCTTAGTTTCTTGTTCCTGATGATCAGATAAACGATGAGTTTAAAATCCAGGTAAGGAACGAAGAAGGCCAAAGATTTTAAGTTTTTAGGAATAATTTTTGATTTAGGTCTTAAATTTGACAAGCATGTAAAGAAGATTGCTAAGACGGTCAAGGCTAATCTGAATTGTTTTGAGTTAATTCAGCACTATATACCTACTTCAGCAGCTCAGTTATTTATGCATTTGTCACGTTCCTGGGTCTTTTGAACCAGTGTTTTGAGTTCTAGTTCATTTTTGATGTTTATGGTTTATGTTTAAGTTCTTTAGGTCAGCGAAGTTCATTTGGTTATTAGATTCCTCTTGTATTTTCTTCCCCTGTATTTAAGTTTCCCTCACCCCCTGTGTTTCATGCTGCGTGTCTTATGTTATCAAGTTTGTAATGTCATGTTTCCTGTTTTATGGTATTTTATTTTATGTCAGTGTAGTCAGCTTTGCTTCCTTTTTCTCGTTATGTCAGACTAGTGTCAGCTGTTTCCCCATGTGTTTCCACTTCCTCCAATCACCCTTGTGTGTATTTAGTCTGTGTTTCTGGTCATTCTTTGTCAGGTCATCTGTTGTTCACGCCATGTTTTCCATGCCATGTTTCTAGATTTCATGTTCAAGTTCCACATTCCATTTTGTCTGCATTTTGGGCCCTCTACATCACTCCATACAGTCTGCCTCTGCCAGACTGTGACAGCATTCCATGATATTCTCATTTTTCATATTGTATGACAGTTTGGACCCAAGCAGCACCATCTACAATTCAGCCTGTGGTATCCTTATATAACCAATCTTTAAAAATAATGGATAAAAAAAAATCTGTTTGATAGCATTATTTAGGACTGCACAATTAAACGTTAGAAAATCATGATTTCAATTCATACTTGTATGTGATCTCATTTCCAAATGACAACAATGTAAAAAAAAAAAAGATGACAATTGCACCGCATTTTGATCCGGGACATAATCTACATGAAAACAAGCACTCACTCTTCATGCTCAACAAATGACAAGGGCAGAGCCTCATACCATGTTATACAGAAGCCAGCGGGAAGGGAAAAAACAACAGAGCACGTAGAGCTGGCCGATATGAGATTTTTTCATATCACAATATGTTTTTTCATTTCAGGCGATAACGATATTGTCACGGCTGGGGCGGCAGTCGTGTGGAGGGTGAGAAAGGAGGATCCAATAGCAGACAATGGCGGAGGTGCAAGTGGGTTTTATTTACAGTGCACAAAACCAAGGTGTGGGCAGAACTGAACATTAACCTAAACTGGAAAAGGTAATACAAAAGGAGGACATGGAGCGAGGAGCAGAGAGACGCGGAGAAACATGGAATAACATTAAATACACAGCAGATACACAGAGAAACACAGGGAATGAACACAGACGACACGACGAGGAGCACAGGCAGACACGCACTATAAATACACACACCAGGTAATTAGGAAATGGCAGACAGGCGGGGACACAGCTGGAACTAATGGACATAACGAGACACAAACCTACAAAGTAAAACAGGAAACACACAGACTGTTTTACACAACCAACTGGGGACACGAACAGAACGCAGAGGAGAGACACAGGTAGGGATGATAGAAACACACAACTCAAACCCTAAGAACAAATACAAAATCAGAATAAACTAGAAAAATGATAATAATCAACTTAAAGCGCTGGGTCACCGACCCAGGACCATGACAGTACCCCCCCCCCCACAAGGGCTGGCTCCCGACAGCCCCAAAACACACCAGACCCGGGCGGGCAGTGGGGGGCCCAGGAAGGAGGGCCCGGAACAGAGCAAAACAAGAGCCCCCCAGGAAGGCAAACCAAATGTCCAAAACGCGCACAGAGGAGCAGAGTCCGAAACAGAGTTCAGATGGTCGGCCTAGGGACCGATAGCACCGAAGGCCAGGGTGAGACATTTCAGGGGGCCAGCCATGAGGAAGGCAACGGCAGCGGCGAGGAAGCAGTTCTGGGGGCCGACCGTGCGGACGGCGACGAGAAAGCAGTTCTGGGGGCCGACCATGCGGACGGCGACGGCGGCGGGAATGCAAGTCCGGAGGCCGGCCACGTGGAAGGCAGTGGCGGCGTTCCAGAGGTCGTCCACAGTGGTGAAGATGCCCAACAAGCGGCCTGGCAAATGACCGACGATGTTGAGGCCGCAATTGGGGACCCGAAGGCTGCGTGGCCCCCGCAGCACCAGGCGAGGCGGAGGCTGGACCAGGCGAGGCGGAGGCTGGACCAGGCGACGGTGAAGTTGATGATGGTGAAGCTGGACCAGGCGACGGCGAAGTTGATGATGGTGAAGCTGGACCAGGCGACGGCGAAGTTGATGATGGTGAGGCTGGACCAGGCGACGGCGAAGTTGATGATGGTGAAGCTGGACCAGGCGACGGCGAAGTTGATGATGGTGAAGCTGGACCAGGCGACGGCGTGGGTGAAGCTGAAGCTGGATCAGGCGACGGCGTGGGTGAAGCTGAAGCTGGACCAGGCGACGGCGTGGGTGAAGACACGGAGGCTGCAGCTGGCGAGGATGAAGACACGGAGGCTGCAGCTGGCGGCTGCGTGGAAGCCGGAGACGGAGGCGCTGCAGCAGGCGGCGGCGTGGACGAAACTGTGGATGCGGCTGCTGCTGCTGGCGTGGATGCCGCTGCTGGTGGAGCAGCTGGTGGCTGCACGGGCTCCTCGGGCCCCCCAGCTGATGAGGAAGGTTGCTGGACCGGCTCCTCAGGCCCTCCAGCGAGAACAGTCTCAGGACCAGCGGGCACAGGGGCCCCTGGCAGGCACAGAACAGAACCAGCAGATGCGGGGGCCTCTGGCAGGCACAGAACAGAACCAGCAGGCGCACGGGCCTCTGGCAGGGACAGAACAGAACCAGCAGGTGCGGGGACCTCTGGCGGCGCAGAACAAAACCAGCAGGTGTGGGGACCTCTGGCGGGCGCAGAACAGAACCAGCAGGTGCGGGGACCTCTGGCGGGCGCAGAACAGACTGCAGCTACGTGGAGCACCGACCCTGCTCAGGCAGCGACAGCCGGGTGCAGTCCTCAGCTGGGTTTTTAGCCTCCAGGGGTCCAGAGTCAGCTGAGGGCTGTAATTTAACCTCTGGTGAGGCCCCGGAGCAAGTAACAGTCTCTAAACTAGCCAGCTGTTGAGGAACGATTGCCTTTTTAACGATTTTGTCTCTCTGCAAAAAATACGTACTAGAAAAAGAGTCCAAAACGGGAGGCACAGACGCAGCCTCCCGTACAGAGAGAGTCGGTGAAGACGGAGCTGGCATAGATGACTGGGCTAGTGGGGATACCGGAGGCCAAGCTGAATGCTGCTGTGCAGCTAAACGAGCTTGCGGCTGTGCAGCTAAACGAGCTTGCGGCTGTGCAGCTAAACGAGCTTGCGGCTGTGCAGCTAAACGAGCTAAAGACAGCTGAGCAGGAGAATGAACAGGCAACAAACAGTTCTCCTTGTCATCTGCTGCACAAAACAAAGCCCCTGAATAAACTATCCCACAGTCCAAAACAGAAAAAGGGTCCTTCTCACTCACCACAGCCTGCAGTTCTATAGTCCTAATATCTGGCTGTGGGGTGACGTGCTGACGGCGCGATCGTCGCCTCCTCCCTGCGGACGGCTCCAACGGGCCGGGCAAAACCTCCGGCGGGCCGGGCAAAACCTCCGGCTGGAGAAGCTGACGTGACTGTTCCGGGGCGGCCGTAGTCCGCTGCTGCTGGACAAAGTCTGTGGATTCCCGAGCTTGCACCACCTCCCGGGCTTTGTGCAGGTTGCAAATTAAGTCCGAAACTCCCTTGAACTGGCAGAGGTAGGGATTTTCTTCCAGGATCGCCTCGATGGCTTTTAACCCCACCACTTTCGCCCTTGCGTTGGTGGTGTGGGTTACCCAGTCCATCAGGCGTTGGATGTGTGCGAGGTCGCTCTCCCCAGACAAAGTTGCTGGATCCATCTTGTGGTCGCGTCGTACTGTCACGGCTGGGGCGGCAGTCGTGTGGAGGGTGAGAAAGGAGGATCCAATAGCAGACAATGGCGGAGGTGCAAGTGGGTTTTATTTACAGTGCACAAAACCAAGGTGTGGGCAGAACCTAACATAAACCTAAACTGGGAAAACTAATACAAAACGGAGGACATGGAGCGAGGAGCAGAGAGACACGAAGAAACATGGAATAATGTAGACTACACGGGAGGTTCACAGAGAAACACAGAATACCTAGAAACACAGACGACGCCACGAGAAGCACACGCAGACACCAACTATAAATACACACACCAGGTAATCAGGAAATGGCACACAGGAGGGGACACAGCTGGAACTAATGGGCATAACGAGACACAGACCTACAAAGTAAAACAGGAAACACACAGACTGTTTTACAACACAAAACTCGGGGACCTGTACAGAGCACAGAGGGAGACACAGGTAGGGAAAATAAACTACAACCATACCGCAACAACCAATACAAAATCAGAATAAACTAGAAAATAATAATCACAAACTCAAAGCGCTGGGTCACCGACGCAGGACCATGACTTATACCGAAGGAAACCATGACCTAGGACAAGCTGATGGCATAAGATGTAAGTACAAATCCTCCAGTTTCATATGCAAAAAAAAATATTGCGCTAGCTTACGTGGTTGTAGTGCTACCAGGATTTAAAAGTAGTTGCGCAAAACGGAGCGTGCCCGCTCTGACCGGTTTTAAAGGGTTAAGGCTCTGATATCTATTCTGTATGACTTAAAGCAGTTATGACATGGTATAATTTTCTCACCCAATAAGCTAATATTTAATATATCATTCTACTCTTCATTTTATCAGAAACAGATCTGACATTATCTTGTTACACATATATATACGCATTGAGCCAAATTTAGTAATGCCAACAAAATGAAATAACATTATGGTCCAGCCAACATAATATTTGTATCTTATATATAATACATCTATATATACACTGTCAAAGATACTTGTCTTTGAGTGAAGATTTAAGGTGATAGGAAATATAAATAAATGCAACTTGAATCTTTACTGAAGCTCAGTATTTGACAAAGTTCAAGTTTACTGCTGTAATAACTAATAATGATTAATATAAAAATAACTTTGATATTTCCCATATTATATTTACATTACCAAAGTGAGATGACTTTACTCTCATGAAAAACATTAGCTAATGGTTATTTACTAGCTAATCTTAAAATGACTGTTCAGTACAGAAATTAAGCCAGACAATCTGTCACGGCGAGTGAAATGCGCCGTGTGGAAGTAATAAAGGAGGATCCAAATGTAGGCACTTGTAAAGGTGAGAAGGTGGTTTATTGAACACAAACCAAAAATGGACAAATGGCAAACGGAGGAAGGACTAAACTATACTGGGAACAAACTAACTACTGGACACGAACCTGAACAAGAATGAAAGCGAGTAGAGGCAGATGACGGTTGACAGCAGGGAGAACACACGGGTGAGACATGGTGGATACACAGACGACCCGCAACTACAATGACAGAAGACACAAAACACAACACAAGGAGCAAGAGTCCAGTACAGTCATTAAACACAAGAAGAAAAAAAGCAGTTCAAGAACTCAAGAGAACAGATCAAAAACAGAACCAAACTAAAGCTCAATAGGAATCCACAACAAGTTCAGGGGATCGACCTTGAGGTCGACAGCACAAGAGCCAAAACAGTTCAGGGGGCCGGCAGTGCGGACAGCAACGGCAGCAGTGCAGACAAAACAAATCAGGAGGCCGGCCACGTGGAAGGCAGTGGCGGCAACAGAACAGGTCCGGAGGTTGGCCGCGATGCCAGCGGCTGCGACAAACTCTTTCCGGAGGCCGTCCTCGACGGCCATGATGCCAACTTAGAGGCCTGGAAAGCGGCCAACGAAGGCAAGGTGGAACAGGCTGAGCTGTCTCTGACGGCAGTGCTGTAACCGCAGGACCAGACGAGGCAGGACCAGACAAAGCTGAAGCGGATGCGGAGGCTGGAACAGGCGGTGGCGAAGCTGAAGCTGAAACTGGACCAGGCGACGGAGTGGATGAAGACACAGAGGCTGGACCATGATTGGAAGAAGACAAAGAGGCGGAACCTGACGGCAGCGGTACGGCTGCGAAACCTGACGGCAGCGAGACAGGTGCGGAACCAAACAGTGGTGATGCTGCAGGCGGTGATGCTGCAGGCGGTGATGCTGCAGGCGGTGATGCTGCAGGCGACAATGCTGCAGGCGACAATGCTGCAGGCGACGATGTGGATGCAGCAGGCGGTGATGCTGCAGGTGGCGGTGTAGAAGTCGCAGGGGATGATTCAGCAGGTGACGGCTGAACAGACTTCCCCGGACCGTCAGCTGACATGAGGATGTGCTGGCTGGGTCCTCCAGGACCCCCAGCAGACGAGGCGTGGTGCTGGACGGGCTTCTCGGACCCACCAGCTGACTTGGCTTGAGGCTGGACGGGCTCCTCGGACCCACCAGCTGACTTGGCTTGAGGCTGGACGGGCTCCTCGGGCCCTCCAGCTGACAAAACTTGAGGCCAGACGGGCTCCTCGGACCCACCAGCTGACTTGGCTTGAGGCTGGACGGGCGACTCGGGCCCTCCAGCTGACGACACTTGAGGCTGGCTAGGTTCTCCCGAACCCCCAGCTGACGAGACCTGAGGCTGGCTGGGCTCTCCCGAATCCCCAGCAGACGAAACTTGAGGCCAGACGGGCTCCTCGGACCCACCAGCTGACTTGGCTTGAGGCTGGATGGGCGACTCGGGCCCTCTAGCTGACGACACTTGAGGCTGGACGGGCGACTCGGGCCCTCCAGCTGACGACACTTGAGGCTGGCTAGGTTCTCCTGAACCCCCAGCTGACGAGACCTGAGGCTGGCTGGGCTCTCCCGAACCCCCAGCAGACGAAACTTGAGGCTGGACAGGCTACTCACGCCCTCCTGCCGACGAGGCAGGACACTGGCTGGGTTCACCTGAACCCCCAGCTAACGTGCCTTGAGACTGGACGGGCTCTTCGGGCCCTCCAGCAGACTTGGCTTGAGGCTGGACGGGTGACTTGGGCCCTCCAGCTGATGACACTTTAGACTGGACGGGCTCTTCGGGCCCTCCAGCAGACTTGGCTTGAGGCTGGACGGGCGACTCGGGCCCTCCAGCTGATGACACTTTAGACTGGACGGGCTCCTCGGGCCCTCCAGTGGAGACAGACACTGAAGCAGCAGGTACGGAGACCTCTGGCAGTGTGGACGCTGGCTGGGGCTGAGCAGCACAGTGGCTTAACTCAGGCAGCAACAGTGGGATGCAGTCCTTGGAGGGATGGAGGCGGACGGGTGAATTCACTTGAACTCTCAGGGGGTGCTGAGAGCCGAGACTGTTCTGGTGAGTTCTCCGGGTGAGCTGCTGGGGGGGTGGTGTAGGTGAAGCTCGTGGAGAACGAAATTCTGTACGAGCGGATGCAGAGAGTCCAATAGCTAGGGATAACCCGGAAATAAGGTGTTGTAGGTTGGCTTCCACAGTGTAAAGAGATGCTTCTCCCTCATGCTCTAACCACTGGTTGGTTGATTAATTTAGAAGCAGAGTCAATAACGGCCTCCTGAAGCTCCCTGGGTGGGCTGAATGCCGCTGGATCCATATCTGGCTGGTTTTGTCACAGTGCCTAACTTGACACCCCCTCCCCCTTTCCCTTTCCCCCCCATTTTTTCCTCCCCTCTTTCCTTTAATTCTTGCAGATGGGTGGGTGGGGTTTCAGTTTTTATTTTAGCAGTATGCTGTACTGCTTGCATGTTTAATTTGTTGTTTGTGATTGTACAAAAACCTTTTTCAATAAAAAGACTTTGATTTAAAAAAAAAACTGTGAGAAGACATTAAAAAAAATGTATAGCTCAAAAACAAAGATATACATTGCCAATACAGAAAAAATGTCACTTTATTAAGACTTTTAAATAATGTAAAGAAATTGAAAGGAAAGCAGAGAGACTCAAAAAAGGCACCGGTAATGATTAGTGATGTTCAGATCATTGTCAGAGTCAGACTGCAATTAGATGTAATTGTAGGGCTCTGTTGTGGTTGTTCTGTGTAATATAAAACTGCTTAATGTTACTCTAATCAGATGTGGTGACGTAATTATATTAATTACATATGTGCACTTTTAAGGCAGTATTGATTTTTTTTCAGTTGCTTAGTTTTGCATAGAAAGAGTGACACTGAGTAACTAATAGTTAATCACATGTTAGAATTGTATATACAGTTGCTTGTAGATGCCTATAGCACCTGCTGCTTAATTCATTTGTGTATAATACGTAATAAACATTAAGACTACATAGTGTTAAAAAAAGAAGAAGAAGAAGAAGAAGAAGAAGAAGAACGCCGCCTTCACGGATTCTTTTTGATGGCAGCGATCAGGCGGAGACTTTTACTTCAAAAATCAGTCTTTATTTTCGCTGGAAGACAATAAAATACAGATGCATCTGGAAATCATCCTATGAAGTCCTATTGTAAAGGCTGATTTCCCTCCCCCAGGCTTGTACCTGTGGCTTCCTGTCCTGCGGTTGGCTGTTCTCCTGCCCCGCAGCCCATCCTTTTGTTCATATTCCAAGACTATTTTTCTATGTGTATTCTTACCCCCTAGAAACCGCCATTTAATAATGTTGCAAGCAATCACAAACTCTACAGTCTGTCTAACTCCAGTGTATACCAAGCAATCTATTATTCTCAACGGAGATAAACTCAACACAAACTGAACCCGCATTAAATTTAGCTCGGTACTTACCTTTAGATGAGCCCACAAACCGAGAGAAACTCCGTGATGAAGCTGGAACTCTTTCCAAATACAGAGACGGAGCAGAGACCCACGTGGTTCACGCTGATCTCAGCTACAATCCAGGAGACAAGGGTGTGCAGATCGATGCAGATATCGATCCAAACGTTGGTAGTGGTATATGTTCCTGTAAGTTAACTACTTTACTCCCGTTTCATGAAAAAGCAGCTCTCTCTGCTCTCCTCTCCTCTCCTGCACAGTAGTGATGGGATTTCCGGCTCTTTTTAGAGATCCGGCTCTTTCGGCTCGGCTCACTAAAAAGAGTTCGGCTCCGAACCGGCTCTTCAGGTTGTTTGTTGCTTTAATTAATTTATTATTAACAATAATATAAAATTATGCACAAAAGGAATTACTAACGTAAAAAAAGTGGTTTTATTTATATATAAATATATGCAGTGGTCCCTAGAGACAAAACACGTACAAACTCCAAAACACATTTCTCGCATTAACTGAACTTCCAAAACAGAGCTACTTAGATCACTTAAATTACACAATTGAAAGCATGTGTGTATTGTTTGTGTATTTATACACAGGCACTCATATATATTCAAATAATTTAAAAACAATGTTCATTTACCTGTTATTACCACACACCAAATCCGGTCGTTGGTACTTGCTGGCTTGTGTAGCCACTAGGTAACAAAAGCGCAACAATGCCCCTAGCATCCTGGAGCACTTCTGTTGTCTTTTGTACGTGTTTTGAGTTTTTACGTGCTTCTGAGTTTTTACGTGCTTCGGAGTTTGTACATGTTTGTACGTGTTTTGGAGTTTGTACATGTTTGTACGTGTTTTGGAGTTTGTACGTGCTTCAGGGTTCGTACGTGCTTCAGAGTTCGTACGTGATTTGAAGTTTGTATGTGCTTTGTCTCTAGGGGCCACCGTAAATATAGTTTTATTTATTCACTCCACATAAAATGTAATAAATAAATCATATAATACAACAATCAACTATTCACATTTCAACTTTTAACTATTTAAATTTTCAGCTTTTTCCTTTTACAAATTTAAAGTGAAACAACACAAAACACTGCAAACCACAACACAATTAAATATAAATTAAAATATGAAAACAAAAAGAAGATGCATATTCTCTGTCATATGGGCCCGCATGAATAAACTTTCTGAATCCTTTATCATCTGCAACTGAAAATAGTTGTGGATGATTACTATACCTTTCTAATGTGATGTTGTTGTCCCTGGCTCTCTTTCTCTCCCTCTGGCTCTGTTCCTGTGCTACTGAGTGTAACTACCGCCCCTCCCTCCTCTGCCCAGCGTAAAGCACAAGGCTTGCGTGCTGAGTGAAGCAGAAAAAAAGTGAGAGAGAGAGGCTGAGAGAAAGAAAAAAAAAACCCCCATGTGACGGCTCGCGATAAGGAGCCGGCTCGCATCGTTCACGTCAATGAACCGGCTCTAAGAGCCATTTCGTTCGCGAATGACCCATCACTACTGCACAGACACTTTGCTCCGCCTCCTTTTTGCTGTGATTTGTTGCTGCGTGGTCACGTGACTCAGCTGCACAACATAACCACGTGGGGTGTTATCTCAAAATTAGCGCCTATCCCCTTTCCCTAAACTCTTTCCTTGGCCTCGAGGAAAACGTCATCATGAGAGGGAGAATTGCTAAGGACTCAGGGAAAGAGAGGAGCGATGCTGAGAATTGGAACAGCCTTTTTTGTAGTGCACACAGCTAACTCTCTCTGCTGAATATGTAAAAAATGTATTACTGTGTTACATGCCTGAATGTTGCTCATGGTCTGATGGGAAATAATGTTTTCTATTCTTTAGCACATCGAACAGTCAGCCGTTCACAGAGTCCAGGTTTAAAGGATGAAATCGTTTGTACTGATGCATCTCTCCTCTGGATAAATCTGTTCAATGACAAAAAGACTGAGGTGATGGTTTTTGGACGCCCTAAATGTGTATTTAGATGCCAGCTGATGACTGTCCCTTAATGTAATCAGAACTGAGCATAAACATAGAGGAGATTGTTCTTGTGCTGTAGCTGCACCACAATCTGCCTTTAGAGATAAGACAGGCCTCTTCTGTTTGTTTGTTTATTATTATTTGATTCTATGCTGTTTTATCTTGTTTTAAATATAGGGCTGTTTTAATTTTGATGTTTTTTGTTTTTTACCATTTTGTTTTATTCTATTGGTCCTGTGCTGGGTATTTTAAAGTGCTTTATGAATAAAGATGGTTTTGATTGGATAAAATTAAATACATCTTGTTTTCTCAGAATTTATTGTTGTGATCCAGTGTTTCTCTTTTTCTCCTCCCTGTTAAGGATCTCTGTGACTACAATAAAATTCCCTCCATCAATCACTGAACTGCACTGAAGTAAAACTTAATCCTAAGGCCTGCAATACACCAAAGGACATCACTAATAAACACTAATTATACAGAACCTTAAGCTCACTTTGATTAGTCAATATAGATTATAATCTGGAGCTCATATTTTGTTCTCTGTTCTTCTTGCACCAACATTTTTTTCTGCAGGTAAGAACACACGTTAAGAACTATCTTCAGTGTAAAGAAGAACAAGAAGTATTGGAAGTGATTGTACAGCCCCCACAGAGCACATCAAGTTTGTCTGGGATCACATGAAGAGAGAGAAGGATGTGAGGAAGCCTACGTCCACAGAAGATCTGTGCTTAGTTCTTCAAAATGTTTAGAACAATCTACCAGCCGAGTTCCTTCAAAAACTGTGTGCAAGTGCACCTAGAAGACTTGATGCTGTTTTGAAGGCAAAGTGTGTTCACACCAAGTATTGATTTGATTTAGAGTTCTCTTTTGTTCATTCACTGCATTTTGTTGATTGAGCTAGCAGGGCTCAAACTAGAACACCGATCAGTCATATTTGTAGGTTATTGCCAGTAACCTTCAACTATTAAAATACATTTTGCTAAAGTGACTTTAATGTCTCCTGTATTAGAACAAAATAAGAGAAAACAGATAACCACTGTTGTGATACCCTTTATCTCTCACCTGGGTTTGTTGGTTTTGTCAAGTCAATTAATACAAAGAAGGACTGGCTTTGTTGAGCTTCCTCAGTTAAAACACTAACACAGGTACACACTTAGCCTGTATTTTGTAGGAACATTACATTCTGGCAACTTAAGCTCACCATCTGTAAACTTAACATGTGAAGTTCAAGATTACAGAAAACAAACTGAAGCAGAATTAAAAGAAACTCTGTATTTGTTTCTTTATCAGTACCCGTGAGAAGACTGTTCATACTGTGTTGTTCTCTCTGCAAAGGTTTCTATCAGTAAATCTCAGAGAGACACACATTTACACATTTATCATCAGGTCCTGAGCTATTAATAAAGATACTGTTACTGTGCTACGTGCATATCTTTGAAAATAATGAATTAGGTGGCAAAACTGGAGAATTATAATAAGTTAATTAACTAAAAAGATAGAAAACAAGTAGAAAACCAAATTGAAAGGAAATATGTGTTGGTGTGGCCATATTCATCAGCATCAACGTCAGACAAGTTCAGGTTCTGTCACAACCGGGCAGCCAACACAAGGAAGAGGACTGAGATGCAGACACCACACAGAGGCTCGGAGGAACAGTGTAAAACAAGATTTTATTTTGGCAAAATCACTAAATATGAACTAAAGGTGAGAGGCAAATGAATCTATCCTCTGGAATTGCTCCAACCCATACACTAACACACGATGCTACAAACACGATGCTACATCTGGGATGCGGGTCCTCCCTGCTGCTGCGAAGCCAGGGTGGTCTGCTTGCTCCACCCCAGGGAAAAGGGTAACATACACACATCACAATAAAATATCATTCGATATAATCACACACACACACGCGCACACGCACACTTTGAACTACACTGAAGTGTTTTAAAAACCTATGTAGTTTTAAAATTATATATTGTGAAGATTTAATAATTAGGATTAACCTCCTAGGACCTTCTACCTTCTATACATATGTGGACATCACATTTTGGGACGTCTAGACCAAAATACTTAATTTTTCTCTACAAGGGTCTGATATCCACTTACGAGGACATTATATACACTGTTCTATCAAAATTTGAAACATATGTGGATCTCATTTTTCTCAAAAAACAAAAATTAGGTAAAAAAAAAAAATCTGGTAATTCTTTTTTTTTGTTTGTTTCTTTAGGTCCCAATCAACCCAAATAGCAAAGAAAAATTAAAAATGCATGCCATGAAAGAGTTCGGGTCTTAGGAGGTTAATATGTGACTGGGTGTCCCTTTGGGCAGGGCCCTCAGCCAGAGCCCTGCCCGTACCCTGGCCTGTTCCTGACCCCTGCAGCCGTGTTTGGGCGCGTGGGAAAGTTACCCAGCAGCAGGGGGCGGGAATACTGGTCCCTGTATATTAGGGGACCAGAGGACACCCCAGCACTTTTTCCCCTCTGCTGTTACTCTCTGTCCGGCTCTGTGTTGCTCTGCTGTCTGTGCTTAAGGCTGTACACCCTGGGGTTTTGCTTTGCTTGCTTTCTGCTATGTAATTCTCTTGCTAAATGTCTGTATGTATTTTTCCTGCTGTTCATATGATTCAGTGTATTAAACTCTGTTCCAAGAATTCTACTCTTTTACAGAGCATCTTTTTGAGTGTCTTGATTTTAATTGGATCTACAAGGGTTGGATCTCCACATCGTTGGTGGGAGAAGGTTATCAGGATGGCTTCAAAATTTGCGACCACAGGCTCACAAATGACGGCTCACTTGACCGCGGTGTTCACGTTAGCATGACCTTTGCTACGGTGGACTAATAATCAAAAATAAATCTGATGTAACATGAATGTAAATACAAAGTAGGATTAAATCATTAAATGTCTTCATTCTTCAAAGATCTCCACAGAACAACAAAAATATACAAACTTAACAACAAACCACCTCAAAATAAGTATTTTAGTACCGAGGAGGCAGCATTCAACTTTTATGGAAGCAAAAAGTGCAGAAATAGGAACACAGACTGATCCAGTGGTTTTCTGGATTTTTCTGTGTGGACGCTTCATCTGATTATTGTTGTGACTTTTTTCTAAGTGATTCATTTTCCCACGCTACACCTCTACACTCAGTCTTAGGGTTCCTCCACCTGCCACACCCACTTTAACCTCTGACTACTTTTCAGAGTCCTTTTCACTTTGACTTCACTTCTGTACTTCTACTTAACTACAGATGAACTACAGAAGTGTCTGATTATCAGTAATAATCTATAATTTACTGAATAATATGGAGAATATAAAGCAGAAGCTGTGGGATGACTTACTGTAGTCAGGAGTTCAGGAGAATCCTCAGAGTTTCTGCTCCTCATCATGATGGAAACATGAAAACATGTTGATGCTCTTTGACCTTGAATCAGTCCAAAGCAGCCGTGAGTGTGAACCAACAGACATCATTATAATAACTCTGACATGAATCCTGATAGAAATCCTGCTCACTGACCTCTCTAACTGTAACTCTGTCACTGACACATCTGCCAACATCTGTTCCTGTAACAGCTCAGAGGACGAGTTCAGCACTTTCTCTCAGATTATCATCAGAAAAGTCAACATGACCCTGAATGTGGCGCAGCAATAAACAGATTCCCAACCACAAAGGTGTGTGTGAAACATTTTCAGCCTTTTAATATTCTGAATAATTTAGCACCCAGCTATCTTTCTGAACTACTCCATTCATACAATCCCAACAGAGCACTTAGATCGTCCAATCACAGGCTCCTAGCACAACCTAGGACTCGAATGAAGTCGAGAGGAGACCGGGCCTTTGCATCCGTGGCACCCAGACTCTGGAATAACCTCCCTGTTCATATTCGTACTGCCGAGTCCATCCAGTCTTTTAAATCACGTCTTAAAACTTATTTTTTTACTTTGGCTTTTGATTCTGTCTAGTTGGCTGGTCCAGCTTGTTGTGTTGTTACCTGTTGTTTGTTGTCCTCTTTTATTGTTTGTTTTAACTGTCTCATGCTTTTACTGACTGTGAAGCACTATGGTCAACACTGTTGTTTTAATAACAGATTTTATTTTATGTTCAGCAGTGTAAGAATCTGAATTGTTGTCTGAAGGCCAAAAGATGCCAAACAGATTTAGATTCCCAAGTCGACCATTACAGTATAACACTTTTTCCGTCAATTGTTCGTCTGTCCTGCTCACATCTCCAATGGTTGTACACGTTGTCATTAACATGGCTTCACTCCACATCAGCCACGCCGCTTTGCTAGCTAAAACACCGGTGTCGGCACATAAGGACGCTGTCATAGCCTGTCAACCACGTTGATTAGCTGCGTATATACGAATGTGAATCGCATTATTGTCTGGACTATGGGATAAGGTGGCATCGTTCTAATCCCATACAGGAGCAGCAAGTCACTTACTGACTAACACTGCAAAACAGAATTGTTAAAGTATTAATTTTAATTTCAATTCAGGTTAGATTTTTTTTGTGCGCAACGCAGATTTTCTGTGCGCAGCTTAGAGGGAACATTGCTGGGTGATACCAGCTGTTTTAGCCAACTTGCTTTGCATTTTAAGATAAAACCTCTTTTCACTGAAATTCTGGTGTTCGTCTCCTTATTTATGTTGCAGCTTTTGAGCCGGTGGTAACATAAGGGAGAAAGTTAAAAGAAGGAATAACACAGTAGGCAAACCACAGCAACTACCAACATATGCATAAATAACAGTAAATAATAAATAATAATAAGTGCTCACCGAGCACCCAAGCAGCCACCTGGGGTGAACCCAACCTGATGGCTGGAGTCCTTCTCCCAGCCTCCAGCCCCAGAATGGGGAACACTGGTGTGTCAAAACCCCATTCCTCACTCTGCTTGCTCATAAATCTTAACATAACAAAGCAGAAATAAAACTGATGAAAGACGAGCAGCAGAAAGTAGTCTGCAGGGAGAGAGAGCATGCAGCGCTGCAGCACTTCCTGGAAATCACATGACTGTAATGAGAGTACAGGAGAGTAACTGAGTACAATTCCTCTTTGTGATGGAGGTGATTTTCTTCTTTATATTGCGTCAGATAAAGTCTGATAGTCTTCAATTCATTTGATTTGATTTGATGATGAGATGAGATAACCTTTATTTGTCAGTTGCAGGTCTTTTACTCACAGCTGAGATGACAGACCTTGTCGACCGTACATACAATACACAAACATCACATTGGGGAGACAGGTCAGGCTAGGTAACGAGGAAAAAAACATCGAAATGTGTAACACAAAAGGGTAATACAGGAATGCACAGATATCAACACACCATAGCACAATAAACACAGACAGCAACATGGGAAAGAGTTCCAGTGTGTACATCTGATCTGGGACCGCTGCAATCTTTTACTGCGCCTCCAGCTGACCCGATGTCCACATCAGAGGGGAGGTAAGCGTTGGAGGTGGCGTTGGATCCGGGGTAGGGAGGGTGATGCGTCGGTGAGTGCTTATCAGTATCAGTATATGTATGTGTGTGCGTGTCTATAGTTCAGCTTAGACAGTGTCCTTCGCCCTGCCAGGCTAAGTAAACAGTCTTCCAGCCAACCCAGGTGGGCTTGCATGGAATGGGAAGGAACAGACTAAACACAGTCGTTATCAGGGTGTTTTTGTTCGGCTCCGGCCTTGAGCCCACGGCTGGCGCTGAAGGGGTAGCCGGATTATGATGGTAATTTTTCTTTTGCAACAACTCATGAAAATTTCAAAGCTGTTCTTTGAAACAGACTGAGAGAGTGTTCCAGGGAAAGTAATACAAAAAACACGAGACTAGACAAGGACATTAGCAGGGAAGATAAGGGAGAGGAGAAAAAGTGTGTCCGCCTCCTCCGAGAGCCAAAAGAAGTTTGTTCATTTGTTTTCACAGATGAAACCAGTCAACAGTAAATCAGATGTTAACTCCACATAACCTTCATCTGTAAGCAGTAACCGCTTCCTGTTGTGTGTGTGTACTTGTGAAACAGCACTGGATCAATGCATATAACTGATGTGCACATGTCCAACAGAAGAAGGTCGTCATCGTCTGTCCTGCTCCTTATTCTGTCATTATTGCTCCCAGAAATGTGTCATTATTTCAAACATGTGAAGCTGAACTCTGACACATAACATCAAACAGCTCAGCCAACCAGTCACACATTCAAATGTAATGCAGCTCTTTGAGTGTTTGAACCTGCTGTTGTGTTGCTTTTGTGTGCTGGTGTCACTGATGGCTGCTGCTGCCGTGACAACAAACACACAACCACTGTCATGTTGTCTGTCTGTGTGTTAGCAGTGTAGACCTTTGTTGTTAGGGCCAAAGGTCAAAGTTGACTTTCAAAATTAATGTAAAGAAACCATGTGGAGTTTAATATCTGATATGAAAGGACACAAAGAGAGCTGAACAACACACAGTTTATTTTTTCAATACGACGTCACAATGACGCCATAAAGTGTCACAAAATCACACACTGCATGAAAACATCTTAAAATCTGAAGTTTTTACAGGTTATAGAAGCCAAAGATTTCCAGTTCTGCTCCAATCATGTGAGTAAAGATAATAAATACAAAGGTCAAAGGTTTAACTTTGACTTTAAAGCAATATATTAGTCATTGGAGGACATGAACACTTTCTTTGTTTGAGCTTTTTAAAATATTATTTTTTTTAGTGCAAAATTATGTGACTTCACACTGATACAAAGATTAATATAGTGCACTAGATTTACATATTAACTCTGCTGACATCAGCACATGATCTATAAAACATTATAACAGTGAGGCAGCACTGCCACCATGAGGTCAAACTGGAGGATTGCAGGTAATAGGGAAAAGGAAAACACACAAACCTCTATTTCTGATGTGTTTGACTGGAGGTTGTTGATGATTTCACAACACTGTATGTGATGACACTGGTGATGTCATCTTCTCCATCTGCTGAAATGAGTTGAAGTAAACACTTTTATGATTTAAGAATCTAAATGGACCAAATTATGACCACAGAATGGAAACAAAATACCACAATGAATAAGAATGAATATGTAAAAACCTTCAAGTTTCCTGTAAACACATAGTCTCACCAGCAGAACCAGTAACACCAGTAGAACCGCAACAGACTGACCCAATGGGCAACAGCACAGAGAGAAGAACAATGGTGTGTTTGTCTAAAATAAAGCAAAACAGTCATTAAGTTGTCGTCACATTGTGAATGTTGAAACCTGCGGAAACACAGACAGGTGAGTGTGTCACCTGTGACAGTGATCCAGCTGTTAGTGAGGGGAGGGGTTGTGTGTCTGTGAAGTTGTGTCTCAGCTGTAGGAACCAAACATGACATGATGGTATCCATATTGTTGCAAATGAGGATCTGATTATATATTCATTTTAATATTGATTTCTTTTGAGAACCAGTGAGAGTCTGTTTCTATTTTCACTGACTAACAGACAGCCTGAGTTAAACCTGATCAGATGAAGTGTGAGGTTGTGAGAAAGTCTCTGACTGCATTCATAGATGTGTCCTTTCAGCTGCTCGCTCTGACCCAACCTTTGGTCTCTAAGAAGAGGCTTCAGGGAGATGTTTGCTACGTTGGACTGTAGGACCATCAGAAATGTGTGCAGTAACAAAACAGGCAGCACTGAAAGCAGCTCTAAGTGTTTGTGTTGTTCAATGATTTGTGCACAACAACAAAAATGGGACCTCTCTCATCCATCAGTCACCATGTGGACATTTTTCTGACACACTTTGAAGCTGATGGACGTTTTGTGTCTGCACTAAGTACGTTTTCACCAGCTATGGCACCGGCAGGATTCACTTTCACAGACTCACAACCACCAGCTTCACCCCTCCCCTCCCCCTCCAGCTGTAGGCTTTAACATTGAGTTTCCCCACACATGTTTACAGACGAGTTAGAGAGCAAGAGAAGAAGAGACGGATTCATAAATGTCTTTGTTTCTGCTCTAACCTTACCCAAACAATGCTGCTCTACAACTCTAGACTACCAGCCACAAAGACAACAGCTGGAGAAACATCTGTCTACCTCTGACATCCACCAGCTCATCCATACAACAAACACACATCAACAACCAGGAAGCAGCTTCACCTCTGATCACACACACACTCAACTCTACTCACTCACCCGGAGGAACAACACGAAGGTAGATGATGCTGAGTTTCCATGAGTCTGTTTCTCTTCCCATGAAGACACGACACTCGTATGTTCCAGCATCATTAATCGTCACATCCTTCAGAATCAAAGACACGTCTCCATCCTTCATCTGTCTGTCCTGCAGATCCACCCGGTTCTTAAAAGATGGATGCTGGTCGTTTGGTTCAATTCGCTTATTCTTGTACAAAAGCACATATTCATCTCTCAGGTCAGCTCTGCTCCATTTTACAACACTGATGGAATTATATAGAGCTCGACATGTCAGAGTGACGTCCTGTCCAGACTCAGCTGTGATGATTTTCTGGTCTGAAAGAGGAAACAACACAGAGCAGAGAGGTTAAAGGTCAAAGTACAATTATGATCAGAATGATTGACTTTAAATATTTTGTTTATTTCCTTTGACATTTGAGTTTTTAGTCATGTTGGATTTAATGAACCTCTGAACATCCAGCAGGTCACCAGTGATCCACTGAGGGGGAATTTTAGCCTCATGCTAAACATGCAAAGTGTCAGAAACTACAAGATGTTAGCTTCCACAGAACAACAACATGTGCTGATAATAAGTGAACATAAAGTGTGAGAGAAAGCAAGTGTCCACCCAGCCTCGTGTCTCCTTCACACACAGACAAACTGAATCCAGATGAAAATAATCCTTCTGTACTTCTTGTTATCTCGGAGAGAAACTCAGTTCAGTTCAATCTCACCTGCAGAGACGAAGACAAGGACAAACAGCAAAGTGGAGCAGAGCAGCGCAGTGCCAGCAGCCATCTCTGTGTCAGTATTTGTGCTGATCCGACTCTTAGTTTGTTCTAAATGTCTGAGTCTGTCGGAGTTTTCAGTCAATAACAGAGCCTGACTTTAAATACTGACTACATCAGATTACATTTAAGCTTGAAATAAAGCTGGAAGTCTGCTTTGAAGAACAGATCTGACTTTTAGCGGCTCACTCGGACTCTGCGGTTTGTGGTGCATTCAAGAACCTCGGAAGCCTCCCCCTCGGTTTGATTAACCAATAGGCCCACGTGACCTGGTGACGGTCACAGTGTAACAGCTGCCTGCTCAGTGTAACCAAACATCGTGGCGTTATTTGTGTCTGATCTGTGATGAAGCTTCTGCTGTGAATATGTGATAAACATCAGGAGGCAGGTTCACTATAACCAAACCTCCAGACTCACAGTAAACATCATGGCAGTGTTATAAGTTACAGCATCCACAGTGTAGAACAAACCTGATGACACCAACTAGAAAACTGAAAAACCAACCAGACATCAGGCTGACGTTGTCATGACGTCACAAAGACGTAATAAAATATCTGCGTTTTCGTGATGCTTTCACTTGTTATCTCCTGTATAACAGTGAGACAGCACTGCCACCATTAGGTCAAACTGGAGCATCGCAGTTAATAATTCTCAGCCTGAACACCGTTGGAACATCAGACCTCCTCACACTTTGGACTCATTGTTATTCTGAATGTTTGTAGTTTCACTTTGATTCTGTTATGTTCTTCTCTCTGTGGTGATCCTTTGGTTTTCTTGGTGTTTCTGTGCCTCCATGTCTGTGTTTGCTTCAGTGTTTCCTCTGTGTGGCTCATGGAAGAAGCTTGATCTGTGTTTGGTGTTTCACTGACTGAACAGACAGCCTCAGGATTCGTAACACTGACAGCAAACACACGGGCAGGAAACTCAGGCTAAACTACATCAGCAGCATCAAATGAGAACAATGTGAAGCTGTTGTGTCTCAGAAGATGCTCGTCTGTGCTTTCATGTGCTCTCCTTGGATTATTGACTATTATCAGTTTTCTTGTTTGACTAAAAAAAATCTATCAATTCTGTCCAAAATGTTGCTGCGATGTTTTTAACTCACTCTCATGAATCTTTCAAAGCTTCTGCTTTGGCTCCCTGTCAGCTTCAGACTCCAGTTTAACGTCTTGGTTCTTATATTTATGGTGTTGTTTGTGTCATGTGTTCATTTTGATTTTTGCTGCTGGCTTTTTTTTAAATTACTCATGTAATTTAAAAAGTAAAAAATGACAGATTTCAGACCCTGAAGAAGTCACATGATCAGAGTCATCAGCATATTTATGCAAAATCCTGATCTTGTTGTATAAAAGAAATAAAAAAGGTGAAATCACAGCGCTTGGAGGAATCAGAGGGAGATTCATCTTCACATTACACAACAGTAACATTTGAATCACAATTCAAAACAGTGTCACGTAAACTGTGTCAGACCTCTTTGCAGAGCCCCTTAAAGCCCTGCTGCTCAGTGCTCATGGCTTTTTGTTAATCTTGGTCAGTTTAGTCAAATCTGACCGGTGTCTGCACGTTCTGGAGTTACATGGAAGTCCAGAATCCAGCAGCTTGTGTCGTGTTCTCACTGGACAAGTGAGAAAATTCAGAGCCCAGATGAACAGATTCAACTTTTGGACACATCTATATGTGTTTTGTGGACTTGGAGAAGATGTTTGATTGATCATGTCCCTTTGGGTGTTCTATGGGAGGTGCTTCGGGAGTATGAGGTGTCTGGCTCATTGCTATGGGCCGTTTGATCCTTATACAACGAGCTATACAAGAGCTAGGGCTGTATAAGACAGACTCATTCCCTAAGGGCTGTTCTTTTCACCAGTTCTCTTCATTATTTTTATGGACAGAGTTTCTAGGCATAGCCAAGTGGCAGAAGGCTTCCACTCGGGTGGTCTTAGAATTTCTTCTCTGCTTTTTGCAAATGATGCGGTTCTGTTGGCTTCATAAGATGTTGGTCTCCAGCGCACTCCACCAAATATGTGAATTGGCCATGGTCCTCAGCCAGAAAAGGGTGAAGAGCCCACTTCAGGTCAGGGATGAGTTACTCACGCAAGTCTTGTTCATAAGAAAGGGTAGAAGTGAGCGCGAGACAGATTGGTGCTGTGGTTTCAGTGATGTGGATGCTGTACGGGTGGTTTAAGCATCTAACAAGGATGTCTCCTGGGTGAGGTGTCTCCTGGGAACACCTTACTGGTCCCAGGCTGTTCCCTCCACGGCCCAGCCCCTGATAAGCGAAAGAAAATGGATGGATGGATTGATGGAAAAATAAATAAATAACCTTCCCTTCTATCTGGTGACAAGTGTATATTTTTTTATTTCTTTTGTGATTTTTTTGGATTTTACTTTTCTTTTCTTGGACTAAATTAAATTTTTAGATTCGGATGTTTTTGACTTCTTTTTTTTTTAAACCTCTACCGTCCTGCATCTGAGTCCTATGTTTCACAAATCAATGCAACAAATCTTTCCTCATGCAAAACATCAATGGTTTTTGGCTCTGTCCCAAGATAAAGAGCAGTTGTACCTGGGTCTCCTTGTTCTGTTTGTCCATAACAGACATCGTCATCTCTCACTGCTGGGTAGACCACAGCTGTATCAGTCTCTGCAAGGTAAACCACATAAAATTATCACAGCAACAGCACTGTTACAGTGGCTTGCAAAAGTATTCGGCCCCCTTGAACTTTTCCACATTTTGTCACATTACAGCCACAAACATGAATCAATTTTATTGGAATTCCACATGAAAGACCAACACAAAGTGGTGTACACGTGAAAAGTGGAACGAAAATCATACATGATTCTAAACATTTTTTACAAATAAATAACTGCAAAGTGAGGTGTGTGTAATTATTCAGCCCCCTGAGTCAATACTTTGTAGAACCACTGTTTGCTGCAGTTACAGCTGCCAGTCTTTTAGGGTCTGTCTCTACCAGCTTTGCACATCTACAGACTGAAATCTTTGCCCATTCTTCTTTGCAAAACAGCTCCAGCTCAGTCAGATTAGATGGACAGCGTTTGTGAACAGCAGTTCTCAGATCTTGCCAGAACGTTCTCAATTGTGGCTCCGATGCTTAGGAATAACCTTCAAGCTGAGCAGCACTTTGGTCTGCCTGGTGTGTTCTTAAATTGCTATACAAATAAACGATGCTGATAATAATGATCATAAATATATTTTATTTTTATTACTTATCCTTATTACTTATAGCACCAGGAGTAAATAATAAGGAGAGGACTCTGGATAAGAATCATGATGCAAACTTGTGGCCATAGTATATACAGTATTCTGGAGAAGGTATAAATGTCACTGTATGTACATGTGTGTGCTAAAGCTAATGTGCCAGAACAAGGGCGTAGATTTGGTTGTGGCATTGGTGGGGACAGATGATTCAACCACCAAACCCTGCCCTGTTTCTTTTTTTTTCCTTTTTGTCTTTGCTTCTTGATAAAAAAAAAAGGAGAAATATACTTGCCTACATTTGCTATTCTACATGCTTTTAAACCATTTAAAATTACAATTCATATTTTTACTTTTGAATTATATAATGTTAAATTACTATTAAACAAATGACTAAGTATTTTAGGCTTTAGTTTACTTCAGCCATATTCCATATAAATCAGGAATCATACAAAAATAAAAATAGCTTCAAATACAGTCATGACAATAAAAGAATATGACTTTAAGGACTTAACAACATTACTTCAGTTACACCAACATCTCTTATACATTAGCACTAAGGGAACACTGAATGACCTGGTGTTTTTTGTCCATAAAACTACTCGTCTAAGATTACCACTAAGTAAAATATGTCTCAGCAAAATTATGCAACATTTTAGGCACTATTGCTCCTATCAATTCATTGAGCTGAGATTTTTTATTCTAAACATGAACTACTGTTACAGCAACAGACATGGGCTACTGGTGCCCCACACAACAACTCAATGTCCACTATGTGAAGGAGCCAAACACATGCCTTCTCCTCTTGTTAACTGAGATAAACTGCTGGCATATTTGTTTTACATCTATACTGTCCAGTCTCTCCTGGTGGACACACAGCAGCATTGTTTAATCTCATTTGTGTCATTGTTAACCTTACCCATCTTTTTAGTCTTCTGAGAGCACTGAAGCTTCTTTCAGCCTCAGTACATGTGTTTTATCCTCAGATTAAAATTATTATTATGTGCCTGATGTGCCTCACCTTTGGCCCTGGCTCTTCCCCTCTGACTGCACTAGGACATATTGCTACCTGATAAAATAACACATTGATTTGTGCCATATAAAAAGTGAGACGTGTCAATTCAGATTCTTTGTCAAATATACACCAATGATCAATTTACATCAGGAGCCTAACAATTGTTAATAATTATTTAGTATTAACTAGTATTTAATAAATACTAGTTAATCTATAGCACCAAATCATCAGTCAGTCACCTGTGACCTCACCTCTTCACCTCTGTCACCTGATGAATAACAGTGAGACATTCAAATACATGCAGTCACACATGTGCTTCAAATACAGTCATGAACCAACAAGTCATCATCCAATTCCACCTGTGATCTTGTGTCACCATTACTCTCTGAGCTTTGTGTTGGTTCTTCTATCATCTGACAAATAGGACATACATGACAATAAGAATAAAATGTGCAGCTGCTTCAGTGTTTCTGTCAATTTGTGCAGATCTTGACTCGTCAGTAATGTTTGTAGGGTGAGTGCATTTTTAAAACAATTTGTGCAAACTGCACTACAAGGTGGAATATTTGCAAAATCATGACTACCTCATGATATTTGTCTCAAAAAGTAACCCTATGAATATGTCAGTGCCATTAGGATGAATTTATTGTGTCACCAACATTTTAACGTTAGACATATAATTCTAACAGCCTCTGTAAACTAATATCCTGGCTTGCTCGAGGCTGCCGTTTTCTCTGACAGTTTCAATCAAAATTAGAAATGCTGCTCTGAGACTGAGAGAACTAATAGTGCTGCTGTTGTGCACGGCTTTCACTCGGCTTCTGTCCATGCCAAATCTACGCCCTTGGTTATAACAGAAAATCTGTCGCTCGCTCTCCCTCTCTGTCTTTCAGTCACACCGACACGCACACCACCGCCATCAACTTTGCTAAATTAATAATGAAAAACATGATCAGGCAGCTGTGATTGAGCAGCAATGTAAATCCAACTATTTTCACGGTTGTTGTGGTCGTGATGATTTTGTGAGGCCACATCGAAAAGGCTCGGATGAGCTTTCCAAAGTTCTACAAGTGCCTCCATCGCTTGTGTCCAGATCACACGCTGCACTGCCGTGCTGCTCCGTCTTTTTCGTTGACATTTGTGTTTGCGCGTGCGCAGTGTGAGAAGCTGCGGTGACACCCTCACGACCAAGCGATTGATGATCGGGAGCTGGTCGTGAGGTGTTAATCGCTTCTCGTTACCCCACGTATACTACACGATGCACGACGCACGATGAAGGCCAAAATCGGGCCGATCGCCAAAACGGTCGCACGACTCAAAAATCGGCTCAAAATGGGCCAAAAATCGCACAGTGTGAGATTAAGGAGATAACACATATCCACAGCAGAAGCTTCATCGCGGATCAGACACAAATAACGCCACGATGTTTGGTTACACTGAGCTGGCAGATGTTACACTGTGACCGTCACCGGGTCACGTGGGCCTGTTAGTTCACCAAACAGCCGAGATTTCCGAGGTTCTTGAATGCACCACAAACTGCAGAGTCCGAGTGAGCCGCTGAAAGTCAGATCTGTTCTTCAAAGCAGACTTTCAGCTTTATTTCAAGCTTAAATGTAATCTGATGTAGTCAGTATTTAAAGTCAGGCTCTGTTATTGACTGAAAACTCCGACAGACTCAGACATTAAGAACAAACTAAGAGTCGGATCAGCACAAATACTGACACAGAGATGGCTGCTGGCACTGCGCTGCTCTGCTGCACTTTGCTGTTTGTCCTTGTCTTCGTCTCTGCAGGTGAGATTGAACTAAACTGAGTTTCTCTCCGAGATAACAAGAAGTACAGAAGGATTATTTTCATCTGGATTCAGTTTGTCTGTGTGTGAAGGAGACACCAGGCACGAACTTTAAACTCAGCTTTAGACTCAGGTTGTCTGTTAGTCATTGACAATACCAACAAGCGCAGACATTTATAACAATCTCAGTGTCGGAGCAGCAGAAGATAACATGCTTACAATCTGTAACATGTGTACTGCTCTGCTTAACTTTCCCATTTCAGCCTTTTCATGAGATTTAGATGTTAGAAAGCAGTGTAGAACTGGATCAGCAGCTCCTGTGGAAGACTGTACTTCTGACTACTGACTGCACCAGAGTACCAGCCGCTCGACTTCCTGCCGGTATGCAGACTCATCATCATCTTAAATGAGGCCAATGACGGGGGTGTCATCTGCAAACTTTAGGAGTTTAACATCTGAGTTCTTGGAGGTGCAGTCGTTAGTGTAGAGGGAGAACAATAGTGGTGAGAGGACACATCCTTGAGGGGCACCAATACTGAGGGACCGAGTTTCAGAGGTGATCTCCCCCAGCCTCACTTGCTGCTTCTTGTCTGTCAGGAAGCTGGTGATCCACTGACAGGTAGCTGGTGACACGCTGAGCTGGGAGAGTTTGGAGGAGAGAAGTTCAGGCACGTTGGTGTTAAAAGCCAAACTAAAGTCCACAAACAGGACCCTGGCATAAGTTCCCAAGCGGTTTAGGCGTTGCAACATGTAATGCAGCCCCATGTTCACTGCATCATCCACCAACCTGTTTGCCCGGTAGGCAAACTGCAGAAGCTCCAACTGGTGGCCTGTAATGTCCTTCAGATGGGCTAACACCAGATGTTCAAAGGATTTCATGACCACATACGTCAACGCGACAGGTCTATAATCATTCAGTCCTGTAATGGCGGGTTTCTTGGGGACCGGGATGATGGTGGAGGGTTTGAAGCAGGAGGGAACTTCACACATTTCCAGGGATCTGTTGAAGATGTGGGTAAAAATGGGAGCCAGCTGCTCAGCACAGGTTTTGAGGCAGGAGGGTGAAACACCATCTGGTCCGTGGCTTCTGTTTTTGAAACAATCGGCTCACATCCTGAGTGTATATTCTGAGTTTTAGGGGGCAGGAAAGGGGGGTGAGAGGTCTGATGAAGGTCATTGAGTCAGGATTGGGGAGGGCGATGGTGGTTAAATGGTATTATCTAATAGATAATTTTTGTATTGGTCCAGCTTGTATGTGTAGGACATACAAGGCTGGGTATATCTGGGTATACTTAATATCTGTTATCCACCTGTGACAGACACAAAGAAGTGTAATGTGTGTGTCAGTGTGATGTGTTGTAGTTTCAGGAGTCAGTATACAGCTACAACACATTATGTTCACTTATTATCAGCACATGTTGTTGTTCTGTGGAAGCTAACATCTTGTAGTTTCTGACACTTTGCATGTTTAGCATGAGGCTAAAATTGCCCCTCAGTGGGTCACTGGTGACCTGCTGGAAGTTCAGAGGTTTGTTAAATCCAACATGACTAAAAACTCAAATGTCAAAGGAAATAAACAAAATATTTAAAGTCAGTCATTCTGATCATAATTGTACTTTGACCTTTAACCTCTCTGCTCTGTGTTGTTTCTTCTTTCAGACCAGAAGATCATCACAGCTGAGTCTGGACAGGACGTCCCTCTGACATGTCGAGCTCCAAACAGCAACATCACAGTTGTAAAGTGGAGCAGAGCTGACCTGGAGTCACAAAATGTTCTTTTCTATTGGACTCGTGACTTTGTTCCAGCCAACCAGCATCCATCTTTTAAGAACCGAGTGGATCTGCAGGACAGACAGATGAAGGATGGAGACGTGTCTTTGATTCTGAAGGATGTGACGATTAATGATGAAGGAAGATATGAATGCGGTGTCTTAATGGAAGAAGCAATATCATGGGAGCTCACGATCATCTACCTGAGTGTTGATCCTCCAGGTAAGTGAGTATTGAGTAGGACGATCCAACTGTCACAGGCTCGGTCTCTGAGCCAGCATTTTGAGTTTTATTTTTGTAATTTTTGAAGTTTTCATGTTAGTTTGGTGATTATAAGTTTGCGTGTTATTCTTATTTAGGGTTTAGTGGATGTTTAGGTTTGTGATTATTTATCATGTGTCTCCTTGGTTTCTGTGTTTGGGTTCTTGTCTACTCTGCCATGTGTTTTAGGTCTGTTAAGCTTGTGTTGTAGTGTCTAAGTCTTCATGTTTCCTGTTTTATTTTGTGTTCTGTGTTCATGTAGTTAGTTTTACTTTCCCCTGTGTCATTATTTTTCATTTTGGTCAGCTGTGTCCTCATGTGTCTTTACTTCCCCTGATCACCTCATGTGTGTATTTAAGTCCTCGGTCTTCCTTTGTTCAGTGTCGCATCGGCTGTATTATCTTTCCTACCTCTTTTCACAGTTTCCCAGTCAAGTCAAAATAAGTCATAGTTTTTATGTTGTCTAGTCATAGTTTAAAGTCAAAGTCATAGTCGTAGTTTCCCAGTTTATGTTCAGGTTTCCCCTCAGTTAAGCCTTGTTTTTTTTCAGGAGTTTTCAGCCCTTAATAAAGGCTCGTCTTTTGTTAAGTCTATTTTTGTCTCCTGGCCTCTGTCTGCACATGGGTCCTCTATCCTCTCCACACGGTCTGCCTGTGACACCAACGTAGCAAACATCTCCCTGAAGCCTCTTCCTTAGAGACCAAAGGTTGGATCAGAGCGAGCAGCTGAAAGGACACATCTATGAATGCAGTCAGAGACTTTCTCACAACCTCACACTTCATCTGATCACATTTAGACTCTGCTTTAGACTCAGGTTGTCTGTTAGTCATTGACAATACCAACAGACTCAGACATTTATAACAATCTGAGTGTCAGAGCTGCAAAATACCACGCAGATAACACGCTTACAATCTGTAACATGTGTATTCCTCTGTTTGACTTTCCTGTTTCAGCCTTTTGATGAGATTTAGATGTTAAAAAGCAAATGATGCTTAAAGAGGAATAGAATGTATGAGCCTGGTTGACATGTTAACAATATTATCTAACAAATATTTTCATATTAGTCCAGTTGGTGTGACAAGGACATACAAAGCTGGGCGGACACTTAACATCTGTAATCCAGCTGTGACAGAGAAAAGAAGTGTAATGTGTGTGTCAGTGTGATGTGTTGTAGTTTCAGGAGTCAGTATGCAGCTACAAAGCTTTTTGTTCAGTGTACACAAACAGCTGTAGCTCCATAAAGGCAGCAGAGACTCACAGTGTCTTATAATGAGAGGCTGCTTTCTCTCACACATTATGTTCACTTATTATCAGCACATGTTGTTGTTCTGTGGAAGCTAACATCTTGTAGTTTCTGACACTTTGCATGTTTAGCATGAGGCTAAAATTCCCCCTCAGTGGGTCACTGGTGACCTGCTGGATGTTCAGAGGTTCATTAAATCCAACATGACTAAAAACTCAAATGTCAAAGGAAATAAACAAAATATTTAAAGTCAATCATTCTGATCATAATTGTACTTTGACCTTTAACCTCTCTGCTCTGTGTTGTTTACACTTTCAGACCAGAAGATCATCACAGGTGTGCCTGGACAGGACGTCACTCTGACATGTCGAGCTCCAATTAACAAGATCAAAGTTGTAAAGTGGAGCAGAGCTGACCTGGAAGATGAATATGTGCTTTTGTACATGAATCAGCACTTTTTTCCAGAAAACCAGCATCCATCTTTTAAGAACCGGGTGGATCTGCAGGACAGACTTATGAAGGATGGAGACGTGTCTTTGATTCTGAAGGATGTGACAATTAAAGATGAAGGAGCATACGTGTGTCGTGTCAGCGTGGAAGAAAAACACTCATGGAAACTCAGCATCATCCACCTTCGTGTTGATCCTCCAGGTGAGTGAGTAGAGTTGAGTGTGTGTGTGATCAGAGGTGAAGCTGCTTCCTGGTTGTTGATGTGTGTTTGTTGTATGGATGAGCTGGTGGATGTCAGAGGTAGACAGATGTTTCTCCAGCTGTTGTCTTTGTGGCTGGTAGTCTAGAGTTGTAGAGCAGCATTGTTTGGGTAAGGTTAGAGCAGAAACAAAGACATTTATGAATCCGTCTCTTCTTCTCTTGCTCTCTAACTCGTCTGTAAACATGTGTGGGGAAACTCAATGTTAAAGGCTACAGCTGGAGGGGGAGGGGAGGGGTGAAGCTGGTGGTTGTGAGTCTGTGAAAGTGAATCCTGCCGGTGCCATAGCTGTGAAAACGTACTTAGTGCAGACACAAAACATCCATCAGCTTCAAAGTGTGTCAGAAAAATGTCCACATGGTGACTGATGGATGAGAGAGGTCCCATTTTTGTTGTTGTGCACAAATCATTGAACAACACAAACACTTAGAGCTGCTTTCAGTGCTGCCTGTTTTGTTACTGCACACATTTCTGATGGTCCTACAGTCCAACGTAGCAAACATCTCCCTGAAGCCTCTTCTTAGAGACCAAAGGTTGGATCAGAGCGAGCAGCTGAAAGGACACATCTATGAATGCAGTCAGAGACTTTCTCACAATCTCAAACTTCATCTGATGACATTTAGACTCTGCTTTAGACTCAGCTTTAGAGTCAGGCTGTAGTCACTGAGACTACAGACGCACACATTTTTAATAAGCTAAGTAGTTTCAGGAGTCAGTATACAGCTACAAAGCTTTTTGTTCAGTGTATACAAACAGCTGTAGCTACAGAAAAGGCAGCATGCAGAGACTCACAGTGTCTTATTCAGTAAAAGAATTGGATGTTACAATCCCTGATAATGCATTGCTTCAAATGGAGAAAGTCTTGAGGGATGGCTGCTATGAGGAAACGTGAACCAGAAACTCTACCAGCGGGACGCACCGTTGTGTGCCTCACCTTCACAGGGTGTTTTGGTATTTTATCACAAGCTACTCTGCTATTTTTCCTTTTACCTTCCTTGGTTAGATTTAGGGATTAGAAATCTGACCTAGATTATAATATTAAAATTTTAGGACACATCATCAGTAGTGAACCTTAGATTCATTCGGTGTTTGGGCTATTATCACTAGACACCCTCATCCCAGATGGCCCTGCCTGGGTTGACTTCTGAGGACCTGGTTGTGTCTCTATGTGTATCTGCCTTGAGTAAGGCTAGTCTTACAACCAACAGAGATGTGCTTGAGTGTTGCTGGGACTGTAAACAGGGAGCAAGATGGGTTTATGATTTATGGGGGAAGGCAGCACATCATATGTTGCTCGGATGATGAAACTTAGCCTATTAGCCTCCATTCCCCAGATTTCTTCCAGATTCATCCTGGACCCGGCTTGGCCAACGCTACAGCTCTGGTATATCTGGCTGTTTCCTCCTGTTGACACACATCCTCCACCACCATTTTTCGACATTCAATTACAAATGCCTCTTGCTAGAGAGATGTTACTGCTCCAAGAATCTGAATATTGTCCAATCTGGTAGTGAGAATGTCCATATTAATGTTCTTGATGTTGCTGAACGAGATGAGACGGGTTGGCTTGGTAAAAGAGCAGCAGAGAGTGAGGTTAAATGAAAGGAGGAAATGGTCAGTTATGGGAATTTCATCAGCAGAAAGATTCGAGGGAGTAAGACCAGAACAGAAAATCAAGTCCAAGGTGTGCCCTTTAAAGTGAGTGGGGAAGTCAAAAAACTGTTTGAATTCAAAGCCTTCAAGACAGGAGGAAAAGTCAACATCAACATCAACATTCACTGGCAGGACTTTCAAGTTCTGGCAAAAAATGATCACAAGACCACCCCCACGACTTGAGCAGCGAAGTTTAGAGAAGTAAACAAACCCCAGAGGAGTAGATTCATCTAGCTGACAAAAGTCATCAGGTTGTTGCCAGGTTTCAGTTAAACAGAAAAAGTCAAACTTACAGTCAGAGAGGAGGTCTTGGATGAAAGGTCCCTTATTGGTCAGTGAACGTATGCTTAGAAGACTGGGATGCCCACATGACCAACTCCATGCCATGATAAATGCCAGAGCGGAAATCATGCAGCCTGCTCCTGCTCCAGTTCCCAGAAGTTTTCTTCATTCTTTCTTGGCAGTATGAATCTGGTGCCAGATGACACTGGCATGCTCCAGACTTTCCGAAAAACCCAAGGTGCCGGCCCTCTGCACTGATGTGTCAACATAGTAATTTCTTTGCAAGAAAGTAGATAGTCTTTGGGCCAAGACACTGAAGAAGATATTTCCCTCCATGTTCAGCAGGCTAATCTGGCAAAGCCGGTGTGATGTCATTTTCATTTTCACGGAAAATGTAGTTGTTTTTTTTTAATTTTTTTTATTTTCGGGGCCTCATAAGCCTATACTGGTGTTTAGCCTATACAAGTCATGTTTGACTTGATTCTTTTATGTATAGTTACAGGGATGCTTAGAACTCAAATTACACTGCTCGAAATAGTTTATTTTGATGCTTCCTGCAGTATATAAAAATTGGTGTATCTCAAAAATAAAACTATGAAGACACTCAAAATAAACTTCTTGTGGTTAGAAACTATTTTGTGCAACTTCTTTATGCTAACAGTTTTGAGGGATAAACCTCCTAAATTTCTCTAACTAGAAATATATGTTAAAAAACTAAAATGATTTTCAATTTTTTGTAGTTTATTGCACTTTTTTGCAATTTATGTAGTTACTATGGACTTAATGCATACATATTATTAAAATGTGGGCTTTAAAATGCTCCCAGAATGTGGGGGCGATCGTGGCTCAAGAGTTGGGAGTTTGCCTTGTAATCAGAAGGTTGCCGGTTCGAGCCCCGGCTTGGACAGTCTCGGTCGTTGTGTCCTTGGGCAAGACACTTCACCCATTGGTCAGAGGGCCCGGTGGCGCCAGTGTCCGGCAGCCTCGCCTCTGTTAGTGCACCCCAGAGTGGCTGTGGCTACAATGCCATCACCAGTGTGTGAATGGGTGGATGACAGGTTGTGTAAAGCACTTTGGGGTTCTTAGGGACTAGAAAAGCACTATACAAATACAGGCCATTTAGAATGCCAGTACAGTGTGTAATCATATAAAGATAAGCTCTGGGCGACTTGGTTCTATGGTAGATCTTAAATGTCTATGTGTTTTTGTAGAAAAGTTCTTTCTACAAGTTCTTTCTTCTTACATTGCTGTCTTAGGAGCTCTGATCTTCGCAACTTAATAAGCTGTTGCTTTATTTCCTCCTGCAGGGCAGGAAGCTCCTCCCTTTCTGTCTCATAGGCCCTCCTCCACTGTTTCCTCAGTTGTCTTCTCTCTTTCACTAACCTGTCAATTTTCCGCTGTCTCCTAGACTTTACCTGGTTTAAAGGGCCTTTCTGCTGCCTCTATGTCTTTTTCTTCCCCAAATCTCTCAGCACCATAGCTGCAGATGATGGTTCCCAGGTTCTCCAACTCCCTTTCTCTCGAGTCAATGGTTTCCCACTCTCTCTTCTCACTGGATCTGGGCAACAGAATCTGAGCTTTCCTACCTTCCATTGTCCTTTCTTTTGCTGGTAGTGACTGGCTGGATTCAGTGTTGGAAGATTCTGTCAGCTGTTTCTGGATGGGCTCTGGGATGTAACATGATGTTGACTGTGGCTGGCTTAAATCTATAGGGAAATGTGTTGCAAGCTGTTGGTGGCTAAACTCCATGCTAGTAACTTAATTGGGCCTGATATTGGGTGTGATCGGGTAGACTCTATACTGGGAATTGCTACTGGCTGAATTTGACTGAGCTCCAATCTGGAGACTATGGGATGGTCTGTACGACACTGAACTTTCTTTGGGGGTACTGATACCCTGAGGAATGTGGGAGTTCCCCTGCCTCTGGGCGTCAATCAACTGATTTTACTTACTTCTTAAAAAGTATTGGTCAATGTGAGGCCCTTTTCTCAGCTCGCTGGGGCACCTCTTCCTGCCTTGGTGGATTTTTAGGCCCATGTCAGTTGTTTGTTTTGACCAGCCACAGATGTAGTTCTGCAGCTTGTTTTCTACCAGCATTGACAGTCCATCATTTGCATAATATAATATAGGGCTTTGGAGTTGACGTCACGCCGCAATGCATGAATGCAATGACTTCTCCTCTTCAGCTGCCCAAAAAAAGGCTCTTGATCAAAACATAAACAGACCATCCGTATTGAAAGGTAAAATGAGCCGTCCTCAAAAAAGAAAAATCCCACCTGCTGCTGTGGAGGAGTTGTCACTGCTATAATGCCATAATGTTTTATCTAGGGGTCTAATTTGCATTTACTGAATATGTACTGACTGAGTCCCACTGTTCAAAAGTTGAATAAAGAAACAAACTAATTTTTGCCTCTTTTTTTTTATTAAAACCACTTTGTAGAACATCACATCAGTTACAGTGTAGAATCCATGTCATTTATAGTTTACAAATAACAAAATGTTTACATAAAATCATGACAGTGTTTACATGATATCACCCACTACTAACATTACTTTATTTACTGTATCTTTTGAAAAGATACCGCTATTTATACAGCAAAAGACTTAAGAATATTTAACAGGAGCAAGTTTCATTTTCCATGGTTTTATTATCACACTGTTCAACAAACGCAGCAAACCTTCACCATCTTATCCAGAAGGGTGACCTCTTCACCCTCACATAGAAGAACTAATCTAATTGGCATGGTGGTATGTTTGAAGCAGGTCCCTTGTGTAGCGCTGGAACCCAGTCACAATGTTTAATCCATTTCATTGGCTGGTTTGCTGCAATAATACAAAATAATTAGCAACTCTATAAATAGAAGGTAGTTCTGCAAAATAACTCAGTAGGATGTTTGTTCTAATTTGCTATGAGCTCAGAGCGCATCGAAAATAAAACTAATAGGCTATAAAGAGTGATATGAACATATTTAGAACTTACTGGAATGAAAATGTCTGGAGCACCAACAGATATTTGGAGATGGAAGAGAACTGGATATCAGCTCGTTTCACAGCTGTTATCCAGGCCAGATGCCTTAGTTTGGTAACATCGATACACGAGCTGCCTCGTGTTGCTTCCAGGTTGGGAAAGAATGAAAAGACAAACCCTTTTCAAGCGTATTCTCTTGCTGGTCGTGCGATCGAACATTGCAGCCGACCACACAGCAAGAACGAACCATGGCTGTTGTGTGTGCCATCGCTCCTTTTTTCGCTTGCGCTTTGTTTAGACCCCCAAAATGGTGGATCAGGCCAAAATCCTTTCCACACCCACCCCCGTGACATCAAGCTCCAAAGCCCTATTATAATGAGAGGGCTGCTTTCTCTCACTGACTATGTTCACTTTTATCACATGTTAGCACATGTTTTTGTTCTGTGGAAGCTAACATCTTGTAGTTTCTGACACTTTGCATGTTTAGCAAGAGGCTAAAATTCACCCTGTGGGTCACTGGTGACCTGGTGGTAAGGCTGTGCGATATGACCAAAATCTGATAACCCGATATAAGACATTTATTGTCCTGACAACGATATGTATCCCAAAAATGTTACATTTTCTGTAAATTCAGTGAATCTCGGATCAACTCGACTTGCTGGGTGTTTTCAGCTGGGTGTACCTGGAGTCAAGGGTTTTGACCGAAGCATGAAGCTATACATTTGTAGACATTGAAATGGTTACTTTTTTCTTTGTCAGTGTTTATTACACAGCGTGCTGCTGGGAAAAGATTCTAAGGTTTACTTTTTAGCACCTGACGGGTCTTTTTTTGCTTCTCATCCGTAAACACTCTGCATACTATTTCATGTGATTCATTTTATTTTGAAAAATCTCAATAGGATCTTCAGCTTTATTGTAAAAGGTTTATGTGGAAAACAAACAGGCGGAGGCACGCGAGTGTTGTTGCTAACGACAATACATAAAAGCAGTCGCTTGTCTGTCTGTAGTGTGGTTATTTTAAATATAAGAGAAAGGGAGAACTTTAAGAAATTAATTCTACAGTGACCATCAAAACGATGAAAAAAATATTGCCGCAAACAGTTTATTTTGCGACGCCACGAAGCAAGGGATAGAGTAATATGAAACGATAGAACTTTTTATATTGTCATCTGTTGGGATTTAAATATATAATGTTAATACTTATTTGCTGATTAGATTGTTCTATGAGAGGCCCAGACTTGACTAGGTCACAGGCTGACAGGAAACTGCATGTTTTTGTAGAATATGAGGAGCTGCAGGCAGAGAGTGAAACTAAGTAGAGTGTTTGATCGAAACGTAAAGTGTGTGTGACGTCTAGAGGAAGAATATAAATAATCAGGCTTCCTGTTTTCTGCCTGAGACTTCGGCTGGCGTGTCTGCGTGCCTGCTCAGTCTCCATATTCCGGAATATGTAAAATTAAAGATAATTTTTTAAGTTAGACCACTTTGAGTCGTGTCTTTCTTGGCCATTGAAGAATACAAAGAACTAGATTTAATACATCCGATATATATCGTTATATCGAACAGCCCTACCTGGTGGATGTTCAGAGGTCCATGAAAACCAGCATGACTAAAAACTCAAATGTCAAAGGAAGCCACATAATTGTACTTTGACCTTTAACCTCTCTGCTCTTTGTTGTTTCCTCTTTCAGACCCCAAAATTCTCACAGCTGAGTCTGGACAGAACGTCACTCTCCCATGTCGAGCTCCAAACAGCAACATCAGAGTTGTACAGTGGAACAAAGCTTATCTGAAGTCAGGAAATGTCCTTTCATACCGGAATGGTCAATTTGTTCCAATTTCCCAGCATCCATCTTTTAAGAACCGGGTGGATCTGCAGGACAGACAGATGAAGGATGGAGACGTGTCTTTGATTCTGAAGGATGTGACGATTAATGACACCGGAGCATACATGTGTGTTGTCAGCATGGCAGAAAAACACTCATGGGAGCCCATTAACATTGTTTATCTGATTGTTGTTGATCCTCCAGGTGAGTGAGTAGAGTTGAGTGTGTGTGTGATCAGAGGTGAAGCTGCTTCCTGGTTGTTGATGTTTGTTTGATGTATGGTGTCACTCTTGGTGGCGCTGTCACTTGGTGTTAGCTCACTCTGCGGTAGAGTATCACTTCCTGTTCCTGCTCAAACACAGTGGTGTTTCTGAGTAGCTTATTTGCTTAGCAGTTTAATTAACAACTTTTAAATACATTCTTTTTTCAGAGTATAATCTTCACGCGCTTGATCCGAAGCACATTTTCTGTGTACTCACTACCTAATTTATAGCCAAAGTATTCACTCACTGTCTCTGTACTGTTTCACTAGCTTAGCTTAGCTTGTAGCCGACTCGTTAGCACCATGGCTACTTCACCTGTCCCTCCTGCACTTTCTTGCTCATTGTGTCAGATGTTTAGTTACTCCTCGGCCTCCTTTAGCAGTAATGATATCTGTAACAAATGTAGCATATTTGCAGCTCTGGAGGCCAGGATTACTGAATTGGAGACTCGGCTTCGCACCCTTCATTCACCCGTAGCTAGCCAGGCCCCTGTAGCTGGTGCAGCCGAAGATAGCGTAGGCCCCGTTAGCTGTTACCCAGCAGACCCCAAGCAGCTGGGGAAAGAGGGTGGCTGGGTGACGGTGAGGAGGAAGCATAGTCCTAAACAGAAGCCCCAGGTACACCACCAACCCGTTCATGTGTCTAACCGTTTTTCCCCACTCGGTGACACACCCGCCGGGGGTCAGACTCTGGTAATTGGTGATTCTGTTCTCAGACATGTGAAGCTAGAGACACCAGCAACCATAGTCAATTGTCTTCCAGGGCCCAGAGCAGGCGACATTGAAGGAAATTTAAAACTGCTGGCTAAGGGTAAACGTAAATTCAGTAAAATCATAATTCACGTTGGCACTAATGACACCCGATTACGCCAATCGGAGGTCACTAAAATCAATATTGAATCGGTGTGCAACTTTGCCAAAACAATGTCGGACTCTGTACTTTTCTCTGGTCCCCTCCCCAATCAGACCAGGAGTGACTTGTTTAGCCGCATGTTCTCCTTAAATTGCTGGCTGTCTGAGTGGTGTCCCAGAAATGATGTGGGATTCATAGATAATTGGCAAACCTTCTGGAGGAAACCTGATCTTGTTAGGAGAGACGGCATCCATCCCACTTTGAATGGAGCAGCTCTCATTTCTAGAAATATGGACAAATTTATTAAACCCCTCAAAATATGACTATCCAGAGTTGGGACCAGGAAGCAGAGTTGCAGTCTTACACTCCTCTCTGCAGCTTCTCTCCTCCTGCTACCCCCCCAAAAACCCATCTCCATAGAGACTGTGTCAGCTCCCAAACAGACAAAAAACAAACTAAAAACCAGCAACAAACAAATTAAACATAAACAATTACAAAGAAAGAACAATACAGTATCCACATCTGAACCAAAGAGTAAAACAGTGAAATGTGGATTATTAAATATTAGGTCTCTCTCCTCCAAGTCTCTGTTAGTACATGACTTAATAATTGATCAACAAATTGATTTACTCTGCCTTACAGAAACCTGGTTGCAGCAGGATGATTATGTTAGTTTAAATGAATCAACACCCCCGAGTCATTCTAACTACCAGAAATCTCGAAGTACAGGCCGAGGGGGCGGTGTGGCAGCAATTTTTCACACCAGTCTATTAATTAATGAAAGACCAAGACAGACTTTTAATTCATTTGAAAGCCTCATGCTTAACATTGTCCACCCCAGCTGTGAAACTCAGAAACCAGTCTTACTTGTTATCATCTATCGTCCACCTGGGCCTTACACAGAGTTTCTGTCTGATTTCTCAGACTTTATATCTAATTTAGTTCTGAGCTCAGATAAAATAGTTATTGTGGGTGATTTTAACATCCATGTAGATGCTAAAAATGACAGCCTCAACATGGCATTTAATCTGTTATTAGACTCAATTGGTTTCTCTCAAAATGTAAAAGAACCCACCCACCACTTTAATCACACTCTAGATCTTGTTTTAACATATGGCATAGAAACTGAACATTTAACAGTGTTTCCTGGAAACCCTCTCCTGTCTGATCATTTCTTGATAACATTTACATTTACAATAATTGATTACACAGCAGTGGAGAGTAGACTTTATCAAAGTAGATGTCTTTCTGAAAGCGCTGTAACTAAGTTTAAGAATATAATCCAGCCACTGTTATCATCGTCAATGTCCTGTACCAACATAGAGCAGAGCAGCTATCTGAACGCTACCCCAACAGAGGTCGATTATCTTGTTAATAATTTCACCTCCTCACTACGTACGACTCTGGATACTGTAGCTCCAGTGAAAACTAAGGTCTCTAATCAGAAGTACCTGACTCCGTGGTATAATTCTCAAACACGTAGCCTGAAGCAGATGACTCGTAATCTGGAGAGGAAATGGCGTGTCACAAATTTAGAGGATCATCATTTAGCCTGGAGAAATAGTTTGTTGCTTTATAAGAAAGCCCGCCGCAAAGCCAGAACATCTTACTATTCATCACTGATTGAAGAAAATAAGAACAACCCCAGGTTTCTCTTCAGCACTGTAGCCAGGCTGACAAAAAGTCAGAGCTCTTTTGAGCCAACCATCCCTTTAACGTTAACTAGTATTGACTTCATGAACTTCTTCACAAATAAAATTTTTATCATTAGAGAAAAAATTACCAATAATCATCCCACAGATGTAATATTATCTACAGCTACTCTTAGTACCATTGATGTTAAGTTAGACTCTTTTTCTCCAATCGATCTTTCTGAGTTAACTTCAATAATTACTTCCTCCAAACCATCAACGTGTCTTTTAGACCCCATTCCTACAAAACTGCTCAAAGAAGTCCTGCCATTAATTAATGCTTCGATCTTATATATGATCAACCTATCTCTAATAATCGGCTATGTACCACAGGCCTTCAAGGTGGCTGCAGTTAAACCTTTACTCAAAAAGCCATCTCTAGACCCAGCAGTCTTAGCTAATTATAGGCCAATCTCCAACCTTCCTTTCATATCAAAAATCCTTGAAAGAGTAGTTGTCAAACATCTAACAGATCATCTGCAGAGGAATGGTTTATTTGAAGAGTTTCAGTCGGGTTTCAGAGCTCATCACAGCACAGAAACAGCTTTAATGAAGGTTACACATGATCTTCTTATGGCCTCTGACAGTGGACTCATCTCTGTGCTTGTCCTGCTAGACCTTAGTTCAGTGTTCAATACTGTCGACCATAATATCCTATTAGAGCGATTAGAACATGCTGTAGGTATTACAGGTACTGCACTGCAGTGGTTTGTATCATATCTATCTAATAGACTCCAATTTGTACATGTAAATGGAGAGTCCTCTTCACACACTGAGGTTAATTATGGAGTTCCACAGGATTCAGTGCTAGGACCAATTCTGTTTACATTATACATGCTTCCCGTAGGCAGCATCATTAGAAGACATAGCATACATTTTCACTGCTATGCAGATGACACCCAGCTCTATCTGTCCATGAAGCCAGATAACACACACCAATTAGTTAAACTGCAGGAATGTCTTAAAGATATAAAGACCTGGATGGCCGCTAACTTTCTGCTTCTTAATTCAGATAAAACTGAGGTTATTGTACTCAGCGCTGAAAAGCTTAGAAATATGGTATCTAAGCAGATTCTTACTCTGGATGGCATTACCTTGGCCTCCAGTAACACTGTGAGGAACCTTGGAGTCATTTTTGACCAGGACACGTCCTTCAACGCACATATTAAACAAATATGTAAGATTGCGTTCTTCCATTTGCGCAACATCTCTAAAATTAGAAATATCCTGTCTCAGAGTGACGCTGAAAAACTAGTTCATGCATTCATTACTTCCAGGCTGGACGACTGCAATTCATTATTATCAGGATGTCCAAAAACCTCACTGAAAAGCTCCAAACAGCAACATGGAGCATTAATCTGATATAATATAATATAATATAATAAATTACTTACGAGTTTAATTTGTCAGCAACTTTCTGCCAGCCCTCTCTCCTTGCTTTTGCAGCCTTTGCAGTGTTCCCTTGCGTTTTAATTAAACTCTGAAACTCCTGAAATCCCTCAATCAAGAGTTCTTGCTCTGCTGCCGAAAAATACTGAGCGCGCTCCTTCGACATTTTCGCCGACCAATCAAAGGGTTGCCGATCAATGTTTCTACTATCGATGCGTAGCCCCTTTTAAGCCACCCAGTGATCTCACATCACTTCATCCAGCTGTACTAATCATCAACAACAGGTGTGTTCGGAGAACAGCGAGCTCAAAGTTGGCGCGATGATTTGATCTTGGATGTGTCATTTGATCTTGGATGTAGTAAGCGAGATACGAAGAACGGACCCCAGAACTCTACAAAAATCATCACAAAAACAGAGTCATCACATAACAAAGTTAGCTTCCCAGGCTAATTACAGTATCTGGCATTACTGGTGACAATATTTGCACTATGTTACACTTTTCTAGCACATTTAACTCACATGTAAATAGCCACGCAAACTTTTGCAGCTTCCAACTCTGCAGTGCTCCCGCTCGCAGAGCACAGTGGGTGACACAAACCTGGGTACATGCGTGCTCTGGCTTCAAGTGGCTCTTAAAGGGACAGTATACCCCCAAAACGCAAGGTCTACTCATCACCATGACAACTTTACAAACAGACCTCTCGTAGACAGGCAAATAGTTAAAAACACAATAACCTTTTTAAAACACTTTTTATGTTAATTTGTCTACACATGTTGTTGTTCTGTGGAAGCTAACATCTTGTAGTTTCTGACACTTTGCATGTTTAACATGAGGCTAAAATTCCCCCTCAGTGGGTCACTGGTGACCTGGTGGATGTTCAGAGGTTCATTTAAAACTCACATGTCAAAAGAAATGAACAAAATATTTAAAGTAAGTCATTCTGATCATAATTGTACTTTGACCTTTAACCTCTTTGCTCTGTGTTGTTTCCTCTTTCAGACCCCAAAATTCTCAAAGCTGAGTCTGGACAGAACGTCACTCTCCCATGTCGAGCTCCAAACAGCAAAATCACAGCTGTAAATTGGACCAGAGCTGATCTGAAGTCAGGAATTGTCCTTTCATACCAGAATGGTCAATTTGTTCCAATTTTCCAGCATCCATCTTTTATGAACCGGGTGGATCTGCAGGACAGGCAGATGAAGGATGGAGACGTGTCTTTGATTCTGAAGAATGTGACGATTAATGACACTGGAGCATACATGTGTGGTGTCAGTGAGGCAGAAAAAGACTCATGGGAGCCCATTAACATTGTTTACCTGAGTGTTACAGGTGAGTGAGTAGAGCTGAGTGTGTGTGTGAGTCTGTGAAAGTGAATCCTGCCGGTGCCATAGCTGTGAAAACGTACTTAGTGCAGACACAAAACGTCCATCAGCTTCAAAGTGTGTCAGAAAAATGTCCACATGATGACTGATGGATGAGAGAGGTCCCATTTTTGTTGTTGTGCACAAATCATTGAACAACACAAACACTTAGAGCTGCTTTCAGTGCTGCCTGCTTTGTTACTGCACAAAACAGGCTCAATGACAGTAACGTATTCTGAATACTTTGGATTACTTAATATATTAACATGCTTTTTACAACTACATGAATGCACTATTGCTGTGTGATTTATTACTGTTTGTTACAGGCCTTCTATAGGGTCTGTTTTTAAACAGAAAAGCAGAGATTGGAGACATGAGTTGCGCTCGGTCTGCAGGCTCTTCCTTCGTCTGATTTATTAACTGAATTGCACTGTGTTCTTTTCTGTTCATTTAGACACACACATTTCTCTTTTAACACCAAAAACACATTCAATCAGGTCCATATGTTCAACCCTTTTGGTCACCTTGTTTTTCTCACAAGTATACACTTACAAAATAATTGTCTTTTATCCTTATTTACAATAAATCTGTAATTACATTCTGCTGCTGTTCAGCATCAATAACATGTCTGTGCAGTACTGTTAACACTGCGATTAACCCGCTTATATTACCATTGTCACCTATTTGTATTTTAACAGATTCAAATATCTAATGCATTTACAAACAATAAATAAACATTTTGTATACAAACAGTACACACACCAGACTATTTACATTTGACACATAATAAGTAGGAAATGGGTTAGGTTGGAATAATCTTAATCAACTGTAATTTCCAATAATGTCAGGATAAAAGAGATGTGCCTAGGAGCTACATTTGTCACAAAATAAAACAGGTAATAAGACCAGCTACCTCTTTAGACTACAAGTGGAATCGTGGCAACTCGTACTTTTCCACTCCCCTTTTTTTCCCTTCCTCACTCACAGACACATAACGAGTATGGCAGTCCATTCTCCCTGCAGCACGGACTACTGCTCATGAGGCTATATTCTTTAGGGCAATGCCTGTAACACTCTGCCTATTGCTTTCATATTAAAAAATTTGTTTGAATAATAATTTTTAAAATTATTTCTTCATGTCATTATGCGGTCCGTAAATAAAGATGACATGGGCCATGAGATTGAGACACAGGCATTAGAGCCTCTTAATACATGTTTTGATTGGGTTTCCACTTGTGTCGAATTATCAAAAATAGAGAGGGCATAGCCTAACATACGAAACAGGAAAAGACCGCCAAGTAATCCATTTATTTCAACTGAGTATCTGCATTGTAAATACCACCTTTTAAAATGGTAACTGTAACGCAATACAGTTGCTCATATTTAGTATTTAAAATGCGTAACGCCGGTACATGTATTCCGTTACGAGCCTAATATATGAAATCGGAAATGGCCGCCGTGTGGTCTATTTTTTTCAACAAAGTAACTGTATTCTGATTACCACCTATTTAAACAGTAACTGTAACAGAATACAGTTACTTATATTTTGTATTTTAAATACGTAACGCCGGTACATGTATTCCGTTACTCCCCAACACTGCTTGTGCATGAATTGCTAATCACACAAATCACAGTAGAGTCATAAAGAAATCATCCTGGAAAACACTGTTTTATATTAAAGCTGACCTCCCCTTTTTGACACATGGTTTCCCCCATGTGTCAATTCACCAGAACTAGAAGAATAAAAAGGAAAAAGGTTAGTGACATTATTTCTCAACCAACATCAGAAATTTTCCTCTGAAGTAGCTTCGCTCCACGCCTGTAAACCTGTGTTAGAAAATAAAATCAGTATGAATTTCATGTTAAGTATGTCTAACTCCTGGCTCCGCCTGGAGCTTGCATCCACACCACGACTGCCTCAAAAAAAACTCTGTGGGTTCATATGAGCTTCACATATGCAAACACCTGGAGGTCAGAAGAGTAATGAGGCATACAACACTACAGTCACCAGTTTGTGTTGTGCAATTTATTTCCCCAGAAAATTGAACCACTACTGTTGCCATAATTTGCCCAAATCCTAGCTCATCCCATATGTTTATGCCAACACATTATACATTGTGACTGTTCTTTAAATACGTCACTCACTTGTTTAATGCTATGAGCTCAGCGACTCGAGATAAATAGTGATATAATAGTACATAGTACAATAAAACTGCCTGTAATTACTGCACATTCTGCTTTATTAAACCTATGTCTGTCTGCTGGATGCCAAATCCCCCAGATGGACTCTCAGAGTAAAAACAACATTAGAGTCCTGGATGTCAGGCCTGGATAAACAGATTCCAGAGGTGCTGCTGTAAATCATGAAGTTACCAATTTGCTGCTGCTGTGAAAGGAGTGACACTGTTTTCAACACAGTATATTTTCACATTACATTTTCCTCCCTGTAACATTTGACATTTTCCAACAATACAGTGTCATACCATAACTAACCACGCAGCCAGTAAGAACACCGTTTCCTTCACAAAAAATCAGTAGCACAGATAAGTGGCAACTAAAGTCTGCAGGGCCCACAAGCTGATGTGAACCGAGGATGTTGCCTTAAATTTCTCCTCCTGTAAAAAAAACAAAACAAAATAAAACATACATACATGCACCCCTTTCCCACTGTTTGGGTGGAGCAGGTGCAATCTTGCGTATCAGTATTAAGTCAGTCAAACTTTTGTCCCCATTGTAGAGTTGAATGTCTCAAGACCTGTCACTTTTACGTGGTCTTGGTCTTCTCTTGGTCTCAACGGACTTTGGTCTTGGTCTTGGATCACTCGGTCTTGTCTTGGTTTCACTGTCTGGGTCTCAGATCGACATAGTGGTCGGGAGATTTGGAGTCAACAATATCCATGACAAACAACGTAACGTTCGATAATGTGTCATGCGCAAAAGCATCAGCTCTGAGAGCCGTGCTTAGAGAGTGCTTTATAGTGAATCAGAAGAGTCGACTCCCATTGAGCGAGAGACGGCTCCTCACTTAATTTCCTTTCGCTGCACAGCTCTCATACAGCTCACCTATGCTCCAATCCCTCCATATTGTGGCCAATCACATGCGAGGATATAGGATAATATCATTGTGTGAAAAACAGACAGGGTGAGAGACGCGACAGTCAAGTTGAGCGTGCGTCCTCTCAGTACACGAGTGAGACAGTAGACAGCAGTGAGGAGGGCTGTGCGAGTGCATTGCAAAAACACATAAATATACCTGAAACCCGTAAACGAAGCAGCATCTGGCTGCAGTTTAAAGACTTTTTTGTCTCGGTCTCTGTCTTGGTCTTCACTCGGTCTGTCTTGGTCTTGGTTTAGGCGGTCTTGACTACAAGTCTACCCCATTGTTAACCCAATCAGTCCCCTCATGTTTTTTGCTGGCTGCAGAACTTCTCGTGCCACATACTGAAGTTTCCACTGCCAGCAATATGATGTCATTACAAAAGTTTTTTTTAAAACAATTCTTTATAATTTTAGAATAGATTGAATCGTTACAATCCTTTTAGACACAGGGACATACCATCTGATGTGGTCAGTGTCCCAGATGCCTTTTGAATTATGTGACAACCCCTTGGCTTCCGTACTTGCACTTCACTGTTCCACTTGAACGACATATTGTTGTTCTAGTTAGCAATTAGCCTATAGCCTATCGTTCAGCATTGGCTCACTCAAAAGGCGCGATTGGTGCTTCGATTTACGAAAATTTTCGACTTACGAAAGACCCTCGGGAACAGATTAATCTCGTAAATTGGGGTTCCACTGTAATAAAACAAAACCCAAAAATCTGACAAAAAATCGCGGCCCAATCATTCATCCTACACACATCAGCCGATTTCCATCGAGCTATGAACACACACACTCTCACTCCCTGTTACACACACACACACTTCTTCTCACTGCATTCCTCAGTTTTTTTTAAAGTTCACACTACTCTATTCAACAAACACCTTTCCTCAAACCACAACTTCATATAGTGCACTGGATGTTTTCTCATCGCGCTCTCACTCTATGGCGAGGACAGTCTCCCCAGGCTGAACCCCAGGCTTATAACTGTGACTTCCTGTTTATCTGGCTGAGGCAGCTCTTACTACGCATTTTATGACAGGCGTACCCCCACTGTCAATAAATTCCTCACTCTATGTATTTACACACCAAAGTTTACAGCTAAACTAACTCATTTGGCATGTCAGACGTCAGGGTTCAGCAACTTAATCTCATTCTTGAGAGTTTTAAGATGCCGTGTGATCAAACTGCATATTTCAGAGTTGCCTTTTATTGTGGGCAGCACACCTGTGCAATATTCATGCTTTCTAATCAGCACCTTGACATGCCACACCTGTGAGGTGGGGTGGATTATGTCTGCAAATGAGAAGTTCTCACTAACACAATATGTGATAGTAATGGGTCCTTTGTGTATGTAGAAAATGTTTCAGATCTTTAAGTTCAGCTCATGAAAAATGGGAGCAAAAACAAAAGTGTTGTGTTTATATTCAGGAGTGCAGATAAGTGGTCCGCAGGTGCATTTCAAAATAAAAGGCACGCACCAGATAAGAAGTTTTTCTGGAGGACAGACATTTCTTTAGAACTCTTAAAGATTTATTTTGAAAGCGCATGCGCACCTGCGGACCACTTATGTGCCACTTATGTTACCCTGTTTATATTTTTGTTCAGTGTATATACAAATAGAATAAAATATTTTGTTACATAGAGAAAACTGCACTTGGTGCCACTGCACATTAAGGAGAAAGGGCGAGATTTACATTTGTGTATGGGATGTGTGTGTGTCTGTCAGCACGTGTGTGGTCATCTGCAGAGACCATGTTGTAGAGTCTGACAGCAGTGGGGAGGAAAGACCTGCGAAATCTCTCCGTCCCACATCGTGGGTGCCGCAGCCACTGAAGGAGCTGCTCAGTGCTGTCAGAGTCTCCTTCATGAGGTGGGGGATGTTGTCCAACAGGGATGACAGCTTAGTCACCATTCTCCTGTCACTCACCACCTCCACTGGGTCCAGAGGGCATCCTATAACAGAGCTGACCCTTCTGATCAGACTGTTCAGTCTCTTCCTGTCCCCAGCAGGGATGCTGCCTCCCCAGCAGACCACACCGTAAAAGATGGCTGAGGGCACCACAGAGTCACAGCTATGGGTAATTTAGAGTTTCCAATTAACGTATCCCCACTAAGTGCATGTCTTTGGACTGTGGGAGGAAGCCGGAGTATCTGGAGAGAACCCACGCAAACATGGGGAAAACATGCAAACTCCACACAGAAAGACCCCGGTCTGATGGTGGAATTGAACTCAGGACCTTCTTGGTGGTTAGCATTGGTGTTGTGAGGCAACAATGCTAACCACCATGCCACTGTGCAAATTTAAATTAATTAATTTTATTCATTCACAGTTGAGAACAAACAAGCTGATCTTTGTACTAACTTATTATTCACAGTAAATTCCATAAAAGCCTCAATTCAGTTTGTTTGTGTAACTGAATTAAATAGTGCAAATTTTACAGAAATGAATTCAGAAATGAATTCAATAATGTTAATGATGAGTTAATGATCACACTGAGCTCTCTGAGAGTTGGGAAAGTCATCTTTTAGCTATATTTTTGAAAGCAGTCTGTCAGTTCTCACAATTTTATTTATTATTATTATTATCTTATTATTTGAAGTGCTTCATATATAAAGGTGGTAAATTGTGTACGGTGTAGTTTGGTTGGTGTGACAGAGCTGTTATCATCGAATCTGAACAGGTTCAGACTTTTCAGCCTCATAATAAATAAACACATTTTCAGAGACTCGAGGATTTGACCTCCCAAAAGTCTCAGACATGGTTTAATGAGCTCTCACAGATCTGCAGCCAAACGGGTAAAATTAATATAGAACAGCTGGATGAAACAAACATGACCTCTGACCTCAAAGGAGCTGTCAGACCTGTTAAGTTTTAATTTTATTTTCATTTTTTTCTTTTATGGCAAAAACAAGATGGAGGCTTCAGTTTTGGTCAGATCATGTGTTTCCTGTTTTTAAATTAAACACACAGAAAATCCCCCAGTATGAACATTTTCTCACTTAATACATATTGTGAATGAATTTATTAACCTAGTCTTCTGAACTAGATGAGGAAAATAATTCTATTCTATTATTCACTCATCACCTACCTGACAGCTGACACCTTTTTCTCACCTGCAGATCAGTCGGGAGGATATCCGGTATGGATGATAGTTTTTCTGGGAATTCTTCTTCTTCTTCTTCTTCTTCTTCTTCCTCTTATTATTATTTTATGGATCTAGGCAAAAATACAAAAACAGAGAATCAAACGTCGCAAACAGGTATGAGGTTCTGCAAAGTTTTCAAAGCCGAATTCTGAGTCTCCGCCTGCTGTTCCAAGAAGTCATTGCTACCAAAGAAAGAAAGATGATCAAGGACAGAAAAAACTGATGATGCTGATCTTCGTCTTCAGTCTCCACAGCTGAACTGTGAATCAGGCGATCTGAGGACAGACATAAATAATCTCTTCTGAACATCCATCAGACGGCTGAATATATTAAACATCTCTGCTGATCATCATGTTCAGACTCAGACCAACAGTGTGTGTCTGTGCTGTCTGTCAGTGACTCTGAACTACAGTTTATTCATCTTCAGGCTGTTCATGAGATTTACTGACACAAAGTCAAACTGTGTTACAAACATACATGAATTTCTGATCTCAGAGTCAGTGAGTGTTTTTGTGTTGGAGCTTCAGGTTTGGCAAATTAAATAGAACTATTTTATGTTGGTAAAATATAAAATATTTTGAAGGTAATAAATATGATTTTATTTACTACCTTCATTTGACTTTTTTTTTTTTTTTACGTACATAAAATGGTTTGTATAAAAATCTACGTTTTAGCTGACATTACTTTTGTTTAGTTTTTTAATCCATCTTTAATTGTGGGTTGTTTTGTTATTATTTTTGTTGTTGTTGTTTGGTTGGGGTTTTTTTGCCTGTCACGTTTGGTACTTTAGCAATCAGAATTGTTGTCTGAAGGCCAAAGATGCCCAACTGATTTATTTTTCCAAGTGTTTAGAATAGAATAGAATTATCCTTTAATTGTCCCACAAGGGGAAATTTGCTATGTTGGTCCACTTGATTGATCTTAATTGTATTTATTTATTTATTTATTTATTGTAAGTTGTTACAAACTGGACAGACTGGGGGATAGGAAAGAAAAAAGAAAGAAAGTAAGAAAAGAATAAAGGGATATTTTTATTTTATTTTTAACAACACTTTTATTAACAACAAAAAAAACATCAGGACATCACAAGTTTTGTCACAAAAGAAAAAATAAAATGGGTTGAAATATAATTGACCATCTACAACAGAACACACCATATTCTTAAAACACCACTGAGAAGATTCAGATTCTTACTCTGGATGGCATTACCTTGGCCTCCAGTAACGCTGTGAGGAACTTTGGAGTCATTTTTGACCAGGATATGTCCTGGTTCTTCTGTTTTTGCATTGTTGATTTGTTTTTCACCGAAGCAGCTGATAAAGCACAATGGAATACAATGTTGCCTCTTTCTTGTAAGATTCTATAATAGAATGAAACAATAATGCCAGTTATAAATAAAGACAATACATTGAAGGAATTACGAAACACTCATTTTATTTCTATTAGATCTGAAAATGTTGTGTAACACTACAACTTGAAATGACAAATAGATTCTGTTGGCCTGTACAGGAGATAAAGGAAAAAAATCTAACAGCTGTGAAGTGGAATAGTCCAAATCACCAAAGTAAATTGGACCTGGGCTTGTTGCAGGGATCTGACTCCACTCTGTATGCTCGTATGGGTCTGACCCTTTCACTTTATCTTCAAGGAACTTTAAGAAGTCTAGACGCTTTTCTTTCTAAGGTCCAAATACTACGATGACCTGGATGACTGAGAACCTTCACAGTCATCCCACACTCAGTGCACCAAACACACTGTGTACAGGACTTTGTTTGGTGTTTGTATAGATGAAAATTATGCAAACTGCTGACCTACTGAATCAGCTGATCCAGCCTTTTTTCTGAGCTGCAGTCAGACTAAACAGGGTGTGTTCTGTGCAGCACCTGCATGTAAAACAGAAGCAAAGCTGTTCCTGTGAAATGAAACTGAAAGCCTCTCTGAGCGTCTCCCTGTAGAAAATGAAGGCTGAGCTCAGTCAGATCACTCAGCCTGCAGACAAATGGAGGAGTGTTTGAGACGTGCAGATAAACAGTCACAGCTTTGTGTCGGCCTCTCAGGGCCATCCTGTTGTCATGTTATCAAGTGCACGACGGCTCTCTGCACACACTTTGAGTCCTTATTCACATTTTCTTTAAGTCCTCATCTCTGTGGACCTGAGGGATTACCCACAGTTCATAGTGCTGTGATGGTCAAAGCATTAAGAACAAGGATGGAAATAAATAAATATCCAAGCCAAGAGTTGAGAACGGGATTTAAATAAGAAACTTTTCACGACTGCCATCATTTTATTTTATAGGAAATTCAGTTTAACATATTTATAGCACAGAGGAGCAAACTGTCTCTTTACCAAGATTTTAAAGCTACTGTAAGTTTTCCTGACCGTAAAAAATATATATTTCATTCATTTGGTTTAGTATGAGTGGCCATGGCAGAGGTCTTCATCAACAGGAAAATCTGTAAACACAGCTAAAAGTTCAACACCTCCGTCACAATCTCCAAAAAACTTACATTGGGCTGATTGGGAGTCTTTGCCAGGCCAATTCTGGCCCCCGGGCCTTGTGTTTGACACCCCTGCACTCGACTTTACAGCTTTGAAAACTAATTTAAGAAAAGACAAAATAATAAAACTCAGAAAATAAAGTAAATGACAATTTTAAATATACTCATAGAGGCTTTTTATTTTCAGGCTCTGGTTGTTTGAGGCTGTCAGACACTCAGTTATTGATGATGATGCTTGAATTCAAACAGATGGACAACATGAAAGATAAGGAAATCCCTGAGCACTGTGCAGAGGACTCTGAGGACTTAGACTCTGTGAGAGCTGCAAGATTATAAAGTGACCTCTGTATGTGCACATCTTAAATCTTCAATCTAAGACAGTAAATGAAACTTTCTGCAGTCACAGTGAAACAGTCTTTGTAATTCACATGTGTGACTCGTTTAAGTTTTCTTCTCCTAACAATGAAAAGGAGAGACCTTTAGAGTGCACACAGGTAACGACTCCACTGAGAATAAAGGTGTGTCTTAAACATGTTGAAGCATGTCTAGTGCAATGATTGTAGTCTGCTCGGGAGCAGCAGGAGAGTCGTGTTTGCTGTTTTCCTCATTTGGAAAATATAATAAGACTCTCAAACTGATCAATGCAGGTGGGGGCACAGGTCCCTGGCTGGCCAATCATCTGTGAGCCTTGGAACGCTGGAATTTCCAAACAGGAAGGCTGGCCTACTTACTCCGAAGCCAGGGGCCGTAACAGATAAATTATCACAAAGGTTGGTTATTGTTATGGGAAATATTCTAGTATATCCTCACATTTAGATTTATGTGTTTGGCATCTCACTGTATGAATTAGTATAACATTTGTTACCTTAGATGAAGTATGTGTATGTGTCAGCTAGGGATGGGTACCGGTATCCGGTGCCATATTGGCAGTACAAAAAGCAGTACACATTTCGGTGCTTTGTTTTCCTGAGATGTCATACACTTCAGATTCTAGCCAATCATTTTACCTTTCCAAGCATAGTAGGCGGGCCCAGGTACGTACGTTCTTTTAGAGCAGAGCTACAGATTAAAAATGCCCAAGGCGAAGTGGTCAAAAGTCTGGCTGTACTTCACAGCAAAAGATACAAACTCAGCAGTCTGCAACAAGTGCTTTAAGGTGATACTGTGATGCTGTCAAAGGAGGTAACACCTCAAATCTGATGAAACACCTGGCGATGTATAGCATTTTGTTAAAAGCCGAGAAATGCACCGTATTTGATAGCTTGCTGCGAGACCTCACACCGAGCACATCTACTGAGGGTGTGGTGCCTGTTATCAGACCCGGAGTTAGCAACATCCCCCAAAAACCCGAAGAGGAGAGTCCCAGTGTTGGGGAGTAACGGAATACATGTACCGCTGTTACGTATTTAAAATACAAAATATGAGTAACTGTATTCCGTTACAGTTACAGTTTAAAAAGGTGGTATTTAGAATACAGTTACTTTGTTGAAATAAATGGATTACACGGCGGTACTTCCCTGTTTCATATTGTGGCGGTCAGGCCTGTTTGGTTTTTGTTTGACAGCTACGTTCTGTTGTTCCAGGCGGCAGCGTTACGGTTGCCATGGTTACAGGGTGACGCTCTCTCTCTGCGTGTTTCCTGGGTGAGAGAGGCCTTTTTGTTGTTGTGCTAAGCTAATAGGCAGAATGCTACAGGTATAGCTCTAAAGAATGTAGCATCATGGGCAGTGTAGTCCGTGCTGCAGGGAGAATGGACTGCCATACACGTGATGTGTCTGTGAGCGAGGGAGGGAGGAAAAGGAAAAGTACGAGCTGTCATCGAGCAAAAACGGGAGCTGGAAGCATGTAAATATAATAATAACCACTGCAGCCAAGAAGAGTGCCTGACGAGCCCAGTTGTAAGTAAGCTATTAAGACTCGACTGTACACCGTGTTCGTGTTTTCCTCCAAAACTATAAGTTCTGTTGGAGCAGCTTTTCAACGCCTCTCTCTGTCTCTCGCTAGCAAGGTTGACCCAGACAGCAAAGTAAAGCTAGTTTTCAGCTACGAGCCCGACACAGAACCCGACGTATTAGCCAGAGGTCCCTTTACTACAGTTCGGAGCCGCGGACCTTCAGTAACAGTAATAAATCACAGCAATTGTACATTCACGTAGTTGTAAACAGCATGATAATATATTAAGTAATCCAAAGTATTCAGAATACGTTACTCTCATTGAGTAATGTAACGGAATACGTTACAGAATACATTTTGGGGCATGTATTCTGTAATCTGTAATGGAATACATTTTAAAAGTAACCTTCCCAACACTGGAGAGTCCTGGCCCCTAGCCCTGCCAGAGTAGCAGAAATGATGAGGATGATGATGGCAGCAGCAGTTCTTCTCTGCGTGAGTAGCTTAATGTTGTTCGTGTGTAATTTACGTTGAGTAGGCTAACCACGTTATTACATTAATGCATGTAAGGTGAACTAGCAAAAAACACATCATAGCTACATGCAGCTGTCTTCTTGTATGATGGCAGATACTCCCTTCACCCTGGCCAAAAAGGCTAAAATGACCAAAGAAAAAGTGGAAAACAGTTAAACATGAGAGGTTTTTGGACAAAATTGGTGTATTTTTTGTTTAAGCACTGCTTCCAGCCAAGAGTGATACCATATATGCCCTATAGCTGCAGAAAAGGCCAAAATTGTTATCTTTTTACAAAAAAACAGCTAAACATGAGAAGTTTTTGGACAAAGTTTGTGTTTTCCATTCTTTAAGCACCAGTTTGAGCACTGTTTCAAAAGTACCGGTTTGGCACCGGTATCGGATAAAACCTAAACGATACCCATCCCTAGTGTCAACCTGACCTTGTGAAAACTGCTTAACTTTGCTTAACAATGTTTCACTGTGTTATCTACTAACTGTTAGATGGACAATACTCCCAAGAGGACCAGCTTCTGTGAAAAGATAGTGGGAGTTGCTCTCTGCCGTCTAGCAACCCGTGAGACAGAAATCTATTGTAACTGGGAAGATACGGAGAGCTTTGTGTGAGGGTTTAAAAAAGGAACGGAGATGCCCCAAGGGGACAGTGCTCATAACTTAGACCTGTGATGCTTTGTTGTGCATTTTTGCTCTCCTGCATGCAGTAATAAATAGCTTGACCACAGCTCTTTCGTGTTGCAGATTTTATTCATCAGAAAAATTCCACGACATTATGTAAAGAGAAAAGAGCAATGGCCCTGTGGAACTCCTTTGTATACTGGGAGAAAAGTGGAAGAAGACCCAGTAGCATGGACACACTGTGTTCTTGCTGACAATTAATTTGATAACCAACTTATAGCATTTAGAAATAGACCAATACTGTTTAGTCTATTTACTGAAATGACATGGACATGGTCAACTGTATCAAACGCCTTTGAGAAGTCAAGAAAAAGAGCAGCACATATTTTTTGCAGTCCTTTGAATCAAAAATAACATTAAACACATTAATACCAGCAGGTAATGTGCTGTGATTTTTTCTGAATCCTGACTGATGTTGGGAAAGAACTGGAATTTCATCCAAAAAGTATTTCAGTTTTTCACTTATAAGCTTTTCTAGAACTTTAAAGTTCTAAAAGTTTCAGTCACAAACACAAACATCCTGCACTGAAGCTTCTCTGTGTGGTTTAAAGACACTGAATGATGCTTTTACTGCCTTACTTTCAGTTAATGTATTTTGTTTTGCACTATGCATATTTTATATGCCATTAGGTCATTTATTGTGAAAATTCTCACGTAGGAACCATTGTACTGCATGTTGGTTCCACTGGTGCACCTGAGGGAGATGCACGCCCATGTTGATGTGCACACCCATGGCAAGTTGAAGCAAGAGAAGCCAATTTAATTCAGAGAAAGTTGTTTCTTAAAAGTATCTGTAAAGTGCTCATTTCTGCCTCAAAGCATGGGTCAGCCAGCGAGGTATGTTTGTATGTTATATAGATCATTTTATGTCTTTATTTCACTCGTCTTACTATTTCATTGAATTTTATGCTATGTTTTAGTTCGACGGTGGCGTAGTTTGTGATCAAGGTGAAGCTGTAACAACCCCAAGACCTTACAACTAACATTAAAGCCAACTTTATGCCATCAGTAAAAGAACTCTTTATTGACTTTAAGAGGTAGAAGCGATAGATGCTCTGGCTGTTTTTAGGTTGAGGTGGTTTAGTATTTATTCTTTGTTTTCATCAGTGAAGAGAGGTGTGTCATTTAGCCACAACCAAACAGGAACAAGTTAAATTTTGTATTTGTAGTTTATTAATCCTGCAGAGAAACTGCTCACTGCTGTGGGAACAAAAGCCAACAAACATCAAGTCAATGAACTGACTTCCAGTAAGTAGTTCTGGGTCATCAGAGTCTAATTCAGTGCTAAAAAGACATAAAACATCTGTAACATGTAAAATCTGTAACATGTGGATGTCCTCTGGTCTGAGGTGCTGGGGGGACCAGTTAAAGACCAGCAGCTGGATGTCAGTGGTTGGACTGGTGGACTACTTCAGTGAAGAGTAGACGACGTCTGGCTCTGGTTTAAAGTCTGAACACAAACACATACAGTTCAAACAACAGGAAACATGATTACAAGCTTTGTAGTTCGATCAAGACCTCCAATCTCCACCTCTCTGCATCACACACTGTCCCAGTTCAGACTTTACTGGGAACCAGCTCAGATACAAATCACAGAGCTTCCACGGTGCTCACACTTTAAACTGCTTCTTCAAACCTGGAGCCCACAGATCTGTGCTGATCTTTAACTTTGATCACATGATTTCTTCTAGTGTTTCTTTCTCTCAGCTTCAGTTCTTACTTTGAGTTTGTCAAAGTTCTCTCTGTGTTCCCCGTCTGTCCTCCCTCCGCCTCGTCTGTTCCCTGTTTTACTTCAGTTATGTCTCGCTGTTCTTGGTTTCACTGACTGAGTTTGACTTCCAGCTAATAAACCTCATATTTTCCTCCCTCTGACCTCTGTCATCCTCTTTCATAAATTATAACACATCCTTCATCACATGAGACACAAAGGGTTTCTACATCATCATCTGAGGTTTCTTCAAAGCTTTTCTTCTCTTGTTCTTTCATTTGTTAACAGCTTGTAAATCATTGACGATAGAAATCAGATGCTCTGAATGAAGTGATCTATGTTTCTACTTAGACTTGTTAAACTGAGTGCAGAAGTGTGTTCATACTAAAGTAAATGGCCTGCATTTGTATAGCGTTTTACACTACATTCAGTCATTCACACACACACACACACACACACAGGTGATGGCAAGCTACATTGTAGCCACAGCTGCCCTGGGGCGCACTGACAGAGGCGAGGCTGCCGGATACTGGCACCACCAGGCCCTCTGACCACCACCAGTAGGCAAACATGGGGTTAGTATCTTGCCCAAGGATATTTGGCATGCAGCCAGGAGGCAGCCTGGGATCGAACCACCGACCTTCTGATTAGTATGGCTACATGTAGTGCACTGTGTACCTGGATGGTCTGCTGATAACTGGGACTTCACCCAAATATTCAAATGTTCTGATATTTGTCTTGTTTGACATCTTGCTCACTCACAGCAGTTAATATTTTTTAGTTCAAATCTTATGACTTTATCACTTTATTTGTGACTTTATTTCTCTTTTTATTTTTAATTTAAAAAAATGTTTTAAACACGTAAAAAAAAAAAATCAGGTTGGCAGAAATATTTGTGTTTTCCTTTCAGTTTTGTTCCATTTTAAAATGACATCAGCAGTGTTTCAGAGTTTTTCCTGCACTTAGAAAATCCAAAATTTCAAAATAAAAAGCTAAGTGTCTCCCTGTTCTCCTGCTCTGCCCTATACAGCTTGATGTGTCTTATCCTCCACAGGTCTGAGCTTGAGTAATGGTGTGGTTAGCTTAGCTTAGCACGATGGCTGTGAACAGTGTGAGCAGCTAGCTTGTCTCTTTCCACAGTCAAAGATAAAGAGCAGCTGTACCTGGGCCTCCTTGTTCTGATGGTTGTTTGTCCATAACTGACGTCTTCAGTTCTCACTGCTGAGTAGACCACAGCTGAATCAGTCTCTGTACAATAAACACATTAAAATTACTGCAGGCACAACTGCAACAGTGCTGTGATATTATTACACATTATTATTTAGTTTTATGTGGCTTTTTGAAGATATTAAGTGTTGCCTTTTTATAAACCGCAGTATCTTTTCACAGTTTTTCCATCCTAACACCTCTGCTGTGAAACACTGAGTGACCACAAAGAACTGTGGAGTTTCTGAGAAATGCACACTGACACTCTTCACCACACAGCTCAAAGCAAACATGTTCTCACAGCATGAACACTATTATTAGACAAACACATTGCAGTGAGAAGCTCATCAACTTCACACTAACATGAGTCTGTGCATCTAGCATGGTGGTTAAAGGACAGTGGGGAATGAGACCTCTTGGTCTCGATCTTTGCATTCTGATTGAAACTCTACTTGTAGCTGTGAAGCTACAGTGTTTCCTTTTTGAGCACAGATGTTCATGGCATGGATGTGTACCTGATTTTCTGCATGTCCCTAGAACCTGAAGAGAGCCTTTTTCCAATTTCTAAAGCCTGCACTCACAAAGGCAGGCTCACACTTGCTTGCAAATGTTGACTGATTTGAATAAATTTGGACCAGTAAAAACACAGAACCCCTTGTAAAGTGGCACTGTAATGCAACCAAGGAAAAGTTGTGAAACTTTTTTTTTTTTTAAAGATAACACACATTTAGCTTGCTTCTGCACTGCTATAAACTCAGGATCAGGTTGTGCAGGCTTTGTGCAGATGATGTCTGAAACATCAAATCCTTCTGTCCCTGTCATCTGTGTTTGGTTCCTGACATGGGGCTCAAGTCCCTGTGGTAAACATGGCAAGAAAACTTGCCACTCTCTGAAATGACTATATCTTAAATGATTGGATTGCATATACTAACCCACTCCCTACATGCACACAGCACAGCACGCTGCCAACCCCCTTCCACCCAACTGCGTCATCAGTAAGCCCCTTCCCCATATATACGGCACATTGTTAACGTCATTGCTAAATGCTATCATCAACGATTTATGGTGGCAGACGTCAACAAATAGGGAAAAAAAAAAAATCCTTTTCCTTACATTGCAATTATTTTACATTTTTTGCAGATAAGCTAAAGAACAGCTAACCAGATGTTTATGTTAATCCTCAACCTACCGTTGCCGTCATAGACTACATCTTTTTGTAAACAACAAGCCTACAAACAGTGTTGGGAGTAACAGAATACATAGAATACACAGCGGTCATTTCTGGTTTCATATGTTAGTTAGGCTATCCCCTCTCTATGCCTTCTCCAGTTTGGTGACCTGCACCACAGTCGGGTGGATGGGCATCTATCATATATTGCATGGCTGAGAGTGGCCGGTTTGAGTATGACTTGTGGCCCCCTTTTTTATTTTACTCAATTTCCATCTGGGATGAATACAGTTTCTCTGATTCTGATTGCTGGAAACCCAAACAAAACACGCAATAAGAGGCTCTAATGTAGGCGTCCTGGTAATGTTGGTGGCGTCAGTTACACAATGGACCCAAAGCCAGCACAACAGAGCCAGCAGTGCATGGGGAGGAATGCATTTCTTGGTAATTCCAACACCACTTCATAAGAAGAATGGGATAGACGAAACTTCAGTATCATCGATATACCATATTGCCGTTTTTTGGTATTGCTGAAGCAGCTCATAGCGGTGAGAAGTGACTGTCAGGGAAAAGCAGTTTACATTAATAGATGATTAAACATTTTGCTGGCAGTAATTGAAATGATTAAAGAAAATCAACAAACTATTTATGCACCATAATTAATAATTTTATTGGGGGGTTATATTGGCTGGATCTCATTATTGGTGGGGTCATAAAACCCCTAACGCGCCTGGGCATACTGTTAAGCAGTTAGCAAAGCTAAGCCTTCTGCTGGTAAATAGCAGAGAACATCAAGCTACTAGAATGTCTACAACACATACGGTTCTACTGCTCTTTGCTTTTCAAGGCATAAACAAGACACAGACCTCAGGAACCTTTTTGTCTCAGCCTTGCTTGGTGACCCTGAGCTCTACTTTCTAAACTCTTCCATCATCACTGGGAAAAGTGTTTGTAAGGAGTGCTTTACACCAGTTGCTTTGGGCTGCATTGCTCTACTTTAGCAGCCCAGTGTTGCCTTTCTCAATGTTAGGATATAACTTTAGCAACTTCTGACAAGCTTGAAGTGTGTGTAAATGCTTGGATTTCTAGCGACTTCAAAAGTGGTCTGCTAGGTGCTGCCCTTGCCGCCATTGCTATTTATAGAGATCCTTCCCTGTGAACTACCCAAGTGTACATGCCTTTTGAATGAGGAGTAAAACTGGACCAAGTATTTGAGATGAGTCTCTCTTTTCACCAAGGCAGACCGGTACAGCATCCGCATCACTGCAGCCGCAGCACCTATCCATCTGTCGATCCCACTCCCTGTTCCCCTCAGCAGTGAACTAGACTGTGAGATACATAAATCCCTCCACTCGGGGCAGGAACTCATCCCTGATATGGAGTGGGCACTTCATCATTCTCCAGCTGAGGACCATGGCCTCAGATTTGGAGGTGCTGATATCTATTCCCACCAACTTCACACTCTGCTGCGAACCATTCCAGTGCGAGCTGGAGGCCATCACCTGATGAAGCCAACAGAACCACATCATCTGCAAAGAGCAGAGATGGCTATGCCACTTGCCTATGCCTAGAAATTCTGTCCATAAAAATTTTGAACAGAAGCAGTAAAAAAAAAAAAAAAAAAAAAAAAAAAAATTAGCCCTGGAGTCCAGTGGGTTAGACACTGCATACTCCCAAAGTACACCCACAGGACCCCCAAGATCGGACATGGTCAAATACCTTCTCCACAAAATAAATGTAGACTGGTTGGGCAAACTCCCATGCCCCTCAAATATCCTCGAGATTGTAAAGAGCTGGTACAGTCTTCCACGCCTGGGACAAAACTGCATTTTTCATCCTGTTTCCGAGGTTTGACTAACAGACGGACTCATCTCAGGATGTAGGCATAGACTTTCCTGGTGGAGACTGAGGAGTGTGATCCCCCTCTAGTTTGAGCACACCCTCTGATCCCCCTTCTTGAAGATGAAAAGCACCACCCTTGTCTGCCAATCGAGAGGTACCCCTCCTTAATTTGTTCCTTGTTTTTTGTCAGGAGAAAGTGAAGAAATAAGGGAACACATAAAATGAGCATCTTGCTGCATTTCATTGGTATTAGAGACACACAGCTAAATGCAGAATTTATAAAATTAGGAACTGGCTAAAGTGATACGTGTTTTGATTTCCTGCAATTGTGAAGAACAAAAGGTTAATTAGAATTTATAGTTAGGATTTATAAATCTTAACTCGTTTGATCTGCTCCTACAAACAAGCACAAGTAGAAATTCTGGACTTTTAACTGTTTTACAGCAGCAAACACCCATTATGGTCATACGTGCTACACAAAGCAAATAAGCAATAAAGTTAGTGTTAGTCTCTTTAATCCCAATGCTCCCGGTTGCTGGGTTGAAATGGAAAACATCTGGGTTAAAGAGATGTACCGCCCGATCTGTTATTTAAATATAGAGACATGTGGTATCCACAGAAATGTCAAAATCTCAACTAAGCTCACAAAACCATTTCAACATCCACCAAACAGCTGAAACAGCAAATGCAAACCAGTTTTTAAATCAACAGTATATTTTCTGCATTATTTGCTTGCTTATCGGGCACCAGTTTTGGACAGTGTTGTTGGCCGCTGTTCAATACCGCACAAATCTCAACTTTCACAAAATATGCCAACCTTCTGTAAATTACTTTCTTATTGTTGTGGAGGGGTTTGTATGTTCTGTGGGGTTTCTGTGTTGTCAGGAGACTTTGTTGGTAGGGTCTCCCATGGCAAATTGTTCCTGGGTGAGGAACCAGACAAAGACAAGTGGATGACCACAGAGCTGCCATCTCTTTTAAATTATAACTGACAAACTTCCCCACAGACCACAAAGCACACATGATCACATGGCATGAACACTTTTATTAGCCTGAGCAGAAGTGAACAACAGGAAGGAGCTGCTGTGGTTTCACATGCAGAACTTCAGAAGAGTCAGAATGATATTTTACACTAGAAGACATTTGCTTTGTTTAGTCTCTCATATCAACAAATAAATTTCAATAATCCTGCTGATAACTTGTGTGGGGAGATGAGCCACATTTGGACATTGAGCTGGTTTATTGTTCTGAAATTGCACCAGACAAATCCTTCATCACCACATGAATACACACTGTGTTTTTGACTACATGACAGGGTTAGTCATCCAATAACTATTAATTATGTTTCAGTAAAAAATATTTTTCATAATTTTTTCTTTTAAGTTAGAGACAAGTTTAGAAATAAACACCATCTAATACTAATTCTTTGCAAGCTCCTTTGACCATCTAATACACCGTTTCTTTAAACCATGAATTTGAAGCAGCGATAATTATCGTGAATTATTTTTTATGTGCACTGAAACGAAGGAATTTAGAGACTTTAATAATGTTGCCTTTATTAAAGTCATGAAAACAACTGAGAACAGATTCCACAATCGTGACTGTATTTTGTAGTGATGAATCATTGATGTTATTAAAAAAGGATAGAGGTTCCCAACACATTTTAAATGACATTCAACAGTCATTTTGTGTGAGATTTGCTAACCTGAGTAATAGTGAGGAAGTCTCATGTGAGAACAAACTGAACTACATCAATATCAAACTGAGTCTGAACTGTTCTCCATTTAAAGTCTTGATACACGCTCAATCCTCCAGGTGGGGAAAGTTTCTGTGATCTCAATTTAAAGGTTGCTAGTCTTTATCCAGCAACCCTGTAATGAGCTCCTCCAGTGTATTGCCATGGCTACACCGTTTGTGAGATCAGTTTTTGCAGACACACACTGAAGCCATACTTCAAGGACCAACACAAACTATTCTGCTAACAAAAATGAAAAATATCGCAGTCTTTACAACCCTAGCTGCAAAAACATTTTTCACCCTCAGGTGCTCTGTTGTGACACGTGTCACAACCAAACCCAGGACCAGTGACATAAACACCCCCAACTGACCTCTTGATAAATATTGTAATGTAGCTACATAAGAGCTGCTACTTAATCTAGCTCTATGTCTTTAGCTTGCTAGTGAGAAACTGATTCAAGTGCCCTCTAGTTTATCTGTAACAATGTGACAACCCACCGTGGTCTACCCTAATCAATATAAAATAAATTGGACAAATCATAGTGAGAAACCCTCCTATCATCCTCGGGGTCATTTTGACCCTGCTGATTAGAACTGATATTTCACATGTGGTGGGAGGGAATTTCCTGCAAGGACATTGACAGTTGACAGCTCGTGCAAAATTAGGGAGTAGCAAACTTATAAAAGCTTCCATGACATCCCTCTATCTAAATTACTACTCATGCTGTATTGTGTACTCTGTAATATGTGTGCTGTCTGAAAAAGCTTCACTGTCAATCAGGTTTTGGCACAACTCTTTGACGGTGAAAGTCACATAGATGAGAATGTGTCAGAGACAGAGGATTGTGAATTCTAATCTAATGAGAATGAGAGTGTTAGCCCTCCTGTTGTCTCAGTCACCAGCAGACACAATGCCTTCCAAAAATGTAAAGATAATATGGTCCCTTTCCCAACTTTAAACAACAGTGGAGACTTAGTGCTTCTAATATTATCAAAATGGTTCCAGGCCCCACCAGGTATGCAGTCAGCCATGTTGAGGACCTCAAGTCATCATTTGAGATCTTTATGACACCATCGATTAAAAATACTGTCCTTTGGATGACAAATTTAGAGGGGAGGTGTGTATATGGGGACAGTTGGAAAGACCTGGCCAAAAGAGTGATGTTGATTTGGCTGAAGGACTGTGTGTGCATAATTTCACATGCAATAATTTTTTCACGTATCATGCCTTGGATGAGGAATTGCTCAAAAGGAACTTTACCATGTTAGGGATAGTGAGAAAGAACAAGCCTGAGCTTCCTTCTGAACTTCTTGCTGTCAAGAGCAGGAAGGTAACATCTTCAGCGTTTGCCTTCACTGAAAAAGCAACTCTAGTCTCCTATTGGCTCAAGAAAAGGAAAAATGTCCTGCTGTTCAGCACAATGGACAAACAGAGTCGAGGACGATTTTCTGCACAACAGAGGATGTGTACAAAAAAAAACTTAATTGTTGGACAAGAACTGTTACATATTCTGACTATTTTACTGATGTTTTCACAATTTTCTGTTTCACAAATGGTTGAATTTCACCACAAACACACACCTAAAACAAAAACAAAAAAACTCTGCCATTGCCGATCTCAAGCCTGGATAAGAAAAGAGGAGGGGTGAGTGAAAGTGATGTTGTGGTGACACAACAAAGGGTCCTGGGTCACAAGAAAACAGGATTCATTCTAAAGGACATGGATGGGCACATAAAATAAAATAAAAAAAAAAAAAACATGGATTAAAGATTTTGAAGATACATTACATCTAAAATTGAAAGTTTGACCTAATGGCAGTGCTAGAAAAAAGGTCATGTCATCACCAAAACCCAATAGGGTTCATCCACTTGTAGTCATTAATGTTGTCAGTAATTTTGAAAAGATTTAAATGCAAACTTTTAAAGATACATTTATCCTAAATTATAGGTTTGTCCTGATGGTGGTGCTTGAGTTTCATTATCTAGGAGCTACTTATGTGTTCAATAAATAAATAATAAGTGTTTGACACAAACATTTGGTCAGTAATTGTATGTTGAAGGCAAATGTGTTCGTAAGATTGAAGGAGAATGCTAATAACTTAGCATGTTAGTATTAGCATGTAGCTTAAAGCAAAGCCTGAGTGAACCATGACAGAGACAGAAGAAGAGCAGCTGTACCTCTCAGATTTGATTTCTTCTTGTCTTTGATGAGGATTTTTCCACAAGTGACGTCTTCAGTTCTCACTGCTGAGTAAACTGTAGCTGGATCACTGTCTGCACAACAAACACACACAGAGGACATCAGTGCAGGAATAACAGCTCGTCGTATACTGACAGATAATGTTCAAAAAGTGGAATTTAGATTCACTGAATGAATCAGACCTGATACAGGAGGAAGTGACTGAGCTTTTATCAGCAGGATGAATGTTTCTGATTAACATGTCAGGATATCACAGAAACTACCTAATTATTAACTTAGAATAATGTTGGATTAAATTTGAAATGTGATGTGATTATTGAATATGAATCGAAGGGAATTAAAAAAAAAGAGAAGCAAATACTGTATATAATACAATTCAACATATGACTGGTAAGTATTAGAGTTTTATCTGTAGACTAGTGGTCTGTGTGCAGAGTTTACCGTTTGTTTCCTTTCTATCAGAAACAGGATGCTGGACGACTGCAGAGCTGTTAGCTTCAGTTAACCACAGACCACAAACACACAGTCCAGCTCACAGTGAACAACACTCAGTGAGTACAGAGTTAAACATTCATGGTTACATTTGGTTTTGATCTTTGAAATCTAAATGAACACTGGAGACAGTCTATCACCAAGTGTGTAAACAGAAGTATTAATTTAAACTCTTTCAGGGGTAAATTCTGGCAGCAGATTAGTAAAATGCTTAATTAAACATTTGTAATATATTTTGTATATTTTTTCTATTTTCTATTTTATAACTGTGAATTTAAACCATCCATCACATGATAATAGTAAGAAATAGTGCTCATAAACATAAATCTAATTCTACCCATCATCCTGAAACCCAGGCCAAAGGAAATGTCCTCAAATATCATATTATATTACCAAGCAACGTCACAGTGCCCACATCCATCTTTCACTGATTGAGCAGACACTGGGCTCGCTCGTGTTATAGACTCTGTTATCCAAGAAAAAAATAACAGGAGTTTAAACTATTGTGAACCTCAACATGAGTCAGTTATATTTGTGTTTCAAATCAGAAACAAAGTTTTAACAGGACATGTAGGTTATTACTGAAATAAAAGGCTTGACATCAAAGTTTATGTGGAAGTTTTACAAACATGTAAAACTTTAAGTGAAGTGAAGCTGAAATGTTCAACCTTCAAATGTGTGTAAATGTTAACATGTCCATCAAAACCAAACACAATTTAAAATGAATGAATTTATAAAATCCAGAAGTCTGTGTCTCACCTTCACATTTCCTGTGAACACATGTTCTCACCAGCAGATTCATTAACACCAGCAGAGCCACAAAACAGACTGATCCAACAGAGGACACCAACAACACAGAGAGAACAGGAGGAAGAGTGATAGAAGTGGAACCAGGAGGAGGTGTGGATGTAGGTGGAGGTGTGGATGTAGGTGGAGGTGTGGATGTAGGTGGAGGTGTGGATGTAGGTGGAGGTGAGGTGGTGTGTTCCCCTAAAATAAAGCAAACACAGTCATTAAGTTGTCGTCACATTGTGAATGTTGAAAGCTGCAGAAACACAGACAGGTGAGTGTGTCACCTGTGACAGTGATCCAGCTGGATGGAGACTCTCCATGACCGCTGATGTCACACTTGTAGAGGCCTTCATCAGACCTGGAAACATGCTGGATGGTCATGTGACCTGTAGGCTGCTTCCTGATGAGGGAGCCATCTTTATAGAAAGCAGCTGGGAGGTTGGAGGGAGTGGTCTTTGTTTTACAGAGCAGAGTGACGTCATCTCCCTCCATCACAGGGAGGACAGGACTCTGCAGGATCACTGATCCACCTCAACACAGAGACAAACTACAGCATTTCATCCATTTACACACAGCTTCATCAACACTAACTCCACACACTCAGCTTACCAGTGACTGTCAGGTTAACCATGTTACTGATGGGACCCTCTCTGGACTCACACCAGTAAACTCCACTGTCCAGTGGGTACATGTATCTGATGTTACATGAAGAACCAGCTGGTTTTCCCCACCCATCTCCACACTGAGTGATGTTTGGTTTGCTTGTGTTTCTCCTCAGAGTCCATCCAGCAGAGCTGTCGTCCTCCTCACAGCTCAGAGACACAAAGTCTCCTTCAAAGAACTGAGAGCTGCTGGGACTCACAGTCAGACGAGCTGTGAGGGTTAAAATGAAAAACTGATGATCTGTTAGACTTTACATTGTGAAACATTAACCCAATCAGGTCATATCAGTGAACATTTCTCAGGTTTAAACTGTGACAGAAGAAGGTTACTGACCTTGGTTTGTTGTGCAGCTCAGCAGTGAGACCAGAACTAAAGAGAAACGACACTCAGGTTGATTTGAGGTGAACATAAAGAACAACTCCACACAAACAGCTGACAAACACACAAACTCGTCGCTCTCTGATATATCTGCTCATTTTCTGTTTGATTCCAGAAACAAATTTCAGTAAAGTTTGACAAAAGAGTAAAAAAAAAAAAAAAAAAAAAAAAAAAAAAAAAAATCTATCCATCCATTCGCTTATCCTTTTCAGGGTTGTGTTGGGTCCTGGAGCCTATCCCAGCTGTCATAGGGCAAGAGGCAGGGTACACCCTGGATAGGTTGCACATCTAACACAGAGACAGACAACCATCAACCTATGAATTGATCAATTGGATTAATCAATTAACCTATCCCCACAAGCTGCATGTTTTTGGTCGGTAGGAGGAAGCCTGAGGACCTGGAGAGAACCCACACAAACTCCACGCAGAAAGACCCCGGCCTGATGGTGGAATTGAACTAAGAACCTTCTTGCTGTGCGGCAACAGTGCTAACCACCATGCTGCCTAAAAAAAAAGTATTGATGATTGAAAAAAGGAGAAAGAGCATCATTCATTTTTCATATTTTTGAGGAAAATGTGGAGTCCAGCTGTCAGTGGTTGACATGTGACATGTTACTGATCAACTGCAAGTTTTCTGAGAAACAGATTTTAAACAGTCTCTGCTTCTTTTTACCTTAAGAGCTCTTTAAACCATCAGTATTGCTACTGTAGGTGCACTGACTGCACTGTGGAGATATAGAGAAAAATGTGCACTAATTGTAAGTATTACTGTTACACTGTGCAGCTGTGTTGATATGAGTGAATGATTTGATCTTTTCACTGCCTGCTGTGTTTCCTCGACTCCTGAGCAAAGATAAAGAGTCAGTTCAGACCTGCAGTTGGTCCTCGTGGTGTTTTGAACTTGAATTCAGCCTGATTTGTTTTTCATGTCTTCTCCTCCATCATCAGTTATCAGGAGAGCAGACAGTCAAAGTACAAGAATTCAAACAAACAGAGATTCTACTTACAGAGCAGACACAGCACAGATGTTTCCTTCATCGTCCTTCTCACTCATTTGAGCTTTTTTTCATTTCTCTCACTGACACCAAGTAAAGCCCGCCCTCTTCCTCTGAGCACCAGCTTTGTATTGGTTCAAACACAGAGGTGGGGGACTCACTTATTTTTCTCTGAAGCTGTCTTGTTCCTTTGTTAGTACAGAGACAGTTGGTACAACTACGCTACCAACGATAGTGATGCATGAATCTCAACTTCATTAACAAAACTATTCTCAAATACACAGACAGTCCCATTGCCCGTGCATTTAAAAACATTAAATGTTTTATGTGAGGATTAATAAATCACATCATACTCAGTGAAACTTCTGAGTTTATTCACAAACGTTAAAGAGAATAAAGTTGTCTCTGTTCTCAGTGATCTGTAGTTTGGTTGATGAACAAATCCATTTCCATGCTGTTGGAGCTTAGACAGTTTAGGCCATATTTAAGTTATGATCTTTAATTTGAGTTTCTAGTTATAATCTTGATTGTTTTATGTTGTAATGTAACATAATATGCTCCACAACTTTGTTAATCTGTTGGCTTGTGTTAAAGTGTTGGTAGGTGTCGTGAAGTGGGTGTGTGAGGCACGAGCGGGTGATGAAAGGTTCAGCAAGTAAGCAGGACGTGGAGCAACAGTTTTATGAGTTGGGAGGTCAGCTTTTCAGCTGCTTCTCCACTCCTAACTCCTAGCTCTCTCGAGCCCCTGTGTCATTGAAATAGGGACAGTCTGATTACTGAGTGGCAGCAACTGCCCCGCCAGCCACCCTGGCACTGTCACTTGAGCACACTGCACCACCTCCTCCACTGCAGTGGAGCCAGAGACCGCACCAACTTACCCCTACCACAGTCCCCTTGTCTCCTCTGTTTCCTGTCTTTGACCTGATTGCCTTTAATTAAAAATAGATAAAACATCTTGACATCCTTAGATTTTAAACCTTGTTTTAAAGTTGACTAATCTCCATCATGAACAGTTTTGTTAAAGTCCACAAACGGCAGCATCTTATGATGTCAGGTGTAACAGAGATAATGACATTTTTCATATTTACAGACACTTAAATAAATTAGTGTGACAGATATCAGAGCTCACTCACAGGAGTCCTCCCTCCATGGTCTGTATATTCCAGCTGTGGCCACGCCTCTTTTCTACCTGAAGGTAATGGACTCCTTAAGGATCAACCTTTGCATGATTCCAGCTCCTCCTGCAGCCTCCTCTCTCCTTCTGCCAGGAAATCTGAGCTCCAGTTTCAGTGAGACTGTATCTAGATGTTACTGATTAGCAGGTATCCGTGTGAGGATATTCACCAGAAGCCTCTCCCACTTGCACTGTGCTCCTGCAGCTTATATTACCTCTGGAGGGTAATTGGTGGTAAATGAGGGCAGATAAGCAGCAGGTGTGTCCTAAAGGAGAAGTCAGGGGCAGAGAGAGACAAGGGGAGGGACAAGAAAGAAGGAGGAGGAGAGGAAGAGGACAACACCACGCCCAAACACTCCCACAGCCTCACAGGACGTAACACCTCAGTATATGAGAAAAATCCACAGTGTTAATAACAAACACACAGAGACATCAAATCTACATTTAAATCTGTGGGGACATGTAACATGATAAACTTCACATGATTTATCTTCTCTGCCAATGACACAAATTAAAAAAGGAATAATTTAAAGTGAAGAAACGAGCACAGCATCCCAGGATGAAAAGATGGTCTCCAAACTGATGGGTCACAATCCTTTTATTGAACAGCCTTGAATGTGATCACACCGTAAAAGCTACAAAATGTACACAATAAAATTACCATTGGTAACTCAAACCTTTAACATTTTTCCTTATTAATCATAAATGAATTCATTACTTTAAATGATTACACCTTTAACCCTTTAAGACCTACCATAGAACCAAGTCCGCCAGAGCTTATATTATAGTTTTACATGCTGTAGTGCCATTTCTGGGAGCATTTCAAGTTGCTATACATCAATACAACTGTTATAGCCCATATTTTAATAATATGTCTGCATTAAGTCCATAGTAACTCATACATTTCAAAAAAGTGCAATAAACTATAAAAAAATTTAAAATCGTTTTTGTTTTTTTAACATATATTTCTAGTTAGAGAAATTTAAGAGGCTTATCCCTCAAAACTGCAAATACAAAAAAGTTGCACAAAATAGTTTCCCACCACAGGAAATTTATTTTGAGTGTCTTTATAGTTTTATTTTTGAAATACACCAATTTTTATAGACTGCAGGAAAAACGAAAATCATCAAAATAAACTATTTCCAGCAGTGCAATTTGAGTTCTAAACATCCCAGAAACGACACAGAAAGTCATAAAGTCAAACATAACTTTTAAAAACACCAGTATAGGCTCATGAGGCCCTGAAGGCAAAAAAGTACATTTCTGCAAAATGACGTCACTTCCGGTTTCGGGCAGGTAATGGCGGACATGCGATAGTTCGCGCTGATGGACGCAGGAAGTGTTATAAACAGTCGATCGGATCGAAAAAGCGTGCTTCTGGAATATTATGTTTTTGTTGCTGCAAGTGCTTTTTATGCAGTTTTTGCAAAGCTATATGTGGAAGGAAACTGTGACCGAGGACAAGCTGATGGCATAAGATGTAAGTACAACTCCTCCGTTTTCATATGCAAAAAAAATTATTGCGCTAGCTCACGTGGCTGCAGTGCTACCGGGATTTAAAAGTAGTTATGCAAAACGGAGCGTGCTGCTCCGACCGGCTTTAAAGGGTTAAGGCCTTTGAATCTCTACATTGAGTGCTTTTGCCGTGTATATTTATTCAACCCTTCTAACATTTAGCCTCTTACCTTTTCTATACCCTGAGATACAATACACCATATTACGATTGTCTTTGACCTTAAAAAGCATATAACAGTGAATCTTGTAAACCTTTTCATAGCTGACTAAACATGAAAAATTGACCAAGGTGCGTGAGCACCCTCTAGTGGGTAAAAACGTAACCGTTACACTAGTAGCAGTCAGCAGCTTTATGCTCTGTGAAATAACAAACTACATATTTACACAACAAACTTTGAAACCAAGCTTGTTCCCTCATCAACCAGGTGCTAGGGAACTATTTGCAACTTAGAATTACACCTTAACAGCCGCCTTTTTCCCATTTCTTAACCGATGAGCAAACCTTCTCTCTGTACGTTGGAGCTGCTGTATAGTTTACATCGACTGATGTTTGATACCTGGTCGTTCTACACTTTTCCAAATAAAAACATTAGCTGTGTCCAAGCTATAACAGAATAATATGCACGTATGAACCAATTTACAAAGGAAAATATTAATGAGGTCATTTACAATGACTGACTGAGAGTCATTGATGAAATAATAGGATGATAACAGGATCAGACTGATCCAGTAGTTTATTATTTAATACACAGAAACACTCACACACTGACCTTTGCTCTCGGTCCTACATGCAAACATTTGGAGCTCACAGACTGTGATCACTGAGTTTTCAGGCTTTTCTAATGCTGTGTTTGAGCAGCAGGAAACACAAACAAAACAAAGAGAGGCATAGAACACACAAAACATGTATGACCCAATTTACAGCTCATAAGGGACTGGGAGCAGCTGCCACTGAGGTAACTTAGAAATCAAAGAAAGATTAAATCAGACATACATAACAGTGTAAACTAAAATGTGCACACTTATTTTAGAATACTGTATTATGTGATTCTATAAGTAAATTCATTCTAAACCAAAACCAATTCTTTATTACCCTGTAAATTAAATCCTATATTTAAAGAAGAAAAAATGTACGTTTAGTGTTATGGTTAAGGCTCTATTGTAACACCGATGTTCAGTATATACAGTGGGATGCAAAAGTTTGGGCAACCTTGTTAATAGTGATTCTTTTCCTGTATAAATCGTTGGTTGTTACGATACAAAATGTCAGTTAAATATATCATATAGGAGACACACACAGTGATATTTGAGAAGTGAAATGAAGTTTATTGGATTTACAGAAAGTGTGCAATAATCACTGTGTGTGTCTCCTAAGTGCTTTGGGGGTCCTTAGGGACTAGTAAAGCGCTATACAGGCCATTTACCATTTAATTATTTAACTTTTAACTTTAGAACATCTGAGAGGATATTTGTGGTGCCAGTCTTGAGGATCACCAGCACATATCCCTATATGAAAGATGGAGTATAAAGTGTGTGAAAACACAATACTTGATCTTGGCTTAGTCCATCTCTTAACAATTAATTGCAAGCATTCACAACCACAGACTGGTCTGCTTCATTGTTGTTTTGTCAATAGAAAATTGTACTTAGTAGTCAGTATAAACCTTTAATGATATAAGTTTGCATATGATAGAATACTGCATGATGACCTTTTGATGACTTAGACTGTTGTTCACCAAAGACTTGTTCTGTTGTCTTTTAGTTTGTTCCCACAGCGATAATAAGAGCTGAACAAGCAGTTTCACTCCCTACCAGGAAGAGGAGAGCTGGACACTCTTATCTTCACTTCCTAACAAGAAGAGGAGCCACGTCCTTCAGAATCACACACATACACTCCTACATACGCACATACATACGCACCAACATTCCTCTGTCTTTAACTAGAGGTATTCACTATTGCATTACCGCTGTATATAAATAAAGACCATGGCAGTGGCAGAGTGCGAGTCCTTGAGCCACACTCTCGGGTGCGAGCGCTCTGTGACCGCCCTTGCAAGTAAAAACTGCAGCGTGTGTGTTTCTACTCTCTGACTCTCAGCTGAAGAAGTGTCTTTAGAATACATCTCTTGACATCCTCTCTGAGCAAATGTCAGGCATAGTGTTGGAGCTCGCCGCTCCAGGATTACAGACGACTTGACATTAACCAAAACACTGCAAATAATCTTTTAAATCTTACTTTATTGACCCTTTTCTCTTGTTTAGAAATTACAGGATGTGTGGTTAGCCCTTGCAGAATTCATAGGCCAGCAACTGGATTTCTGGAGGAGTGTCAGGAAAAGGCTTCGTTCTATCAGGAAGAAGAATTCGTCACCAAAGGAACAATACAAACAATAAAAAAGATTTTTTTGAGAAAATCTGTTTTCAATCTAGTTTTTATATGGTAAATTTTCTAATAAGTAGAAATCTTAACATTAATGGTAACTCAGCATTTTTTTAATGTGTGGATGCTGGTTGGATGGATCAAAGAGACCATTCTGGTACAAAAGAACATTTTCTGTCGTCAGGTCAGCTCTGCTCCACTTTACACTTTCTGGTCTGAAAGAGCTATCTAAAGAGCAGCTCTACTCACTCACCTGGAGGAACAACTCTCAGGTTGGTGCTGTTGATTAGAGTCATAGGTCCTCCGACTCGTTGGACAACATGACACTCGTATGTTCCAGCATCATTAATCGTCCCGGTTCTTAAAAGATGGATGCTGGCCATCTGAAACAAAGTGCTCATCCCGGTACAAAAGCACATATTCATCTCCCAGGTCAGCTCTGTTCCACTTTACAACTGTGATGTTGTTGTTTGGAGCTTGACATGTCAGAGTGACGTCCTGTCCAGACTCAGCTCTGATGTTTTTCTGGTCTGAAAGAGGAAACAACACAGAGCAGAGAGATTAAAGGTCAAAGTACAACTGTTCACATTTATTTGCGAACAAATAAAAATATATATTTAGTTTTGCACTCAGTTAGTTTTATAACCACTTCTAAACAACTATCCCATATGGTAAAAAAAAAAAAAAAAATTCCTGAAATATATTTCAAATATATGGTAAATATATGTTGTATTTGTGATGCTCAAAAAAATATATTTTTGAAATTGAAAATATATTTTTTTCAAACCAAAATACATTTCAAAAGATATTTCAGGGTGAAGAAAATACATTTCCAACCTTACAGTAGAATGTATATCAAAGTATCCTTTATTTAAAATGTATTTAGTGCAATAATAATAATAATAATAATAATAATAATAATAATAATAATAATAATAAAAGTAACATGTTTTATGTACATCTGCAAAAAACAGTTGGATTCAAACAAAACAGAGTCAAAGGTTTAGCAAGAATTAGGCTGTTTATTCATTTGCTTACAGTATTTCACATTACACAATATCTCACTATAATGTAGCGTTCACTTGACTTTGAAATTATCTGTCAGTGATACAGTAAACAAGATACAACAACTGCTATGTACACAATATATACAATATAGTACTTAAAGGAACACACTCCACTTTTTTGGGAAATAGGCTCATTCTCCATCTCCCTCAGAGTTAAAAATGCAGCGTCTTCTTTCGAGATCCGTATGTTAATAGTGCGGGGTGGCTGTAGCTCAGGTGGCAGAGCAGGTCAGCCACTAACCAGAAGGTCGGTGGTTCAATCCCAGGCTGCTCCAGTCTGCATGCCAAATATCCTTGGGCAAGATACTAACCCCGCGTTGCTCTCCGATGCATCCATCGGAGTGTGAATGTGTATGAATGGTAGATTACTTAGCACTTAGGTCAGAAAAAAGTGCTTGTGTGATTGGGTGAATGAATTAGTTGTATAAAGCGCTTTGAGTGCTCAGAGAGAGTAGAAAAGCGCTATATAAGAACAAGTCCATTTACCATTTACCATAATAGGGCTCTGGAGTGTGAGCTTACCGGATGGGGCGTAGCCAGGATCTTTGGTTGAGGCGCCATATTAGCAGGCCAAACAAATGCTTGCTGTGTGGTCGGTTGTAATGTTAGATTGCACTACTGGCAAAGGAATAAGCTTGAAAACTGGCTCTTTTCATTGTTTCCTCACCTGGAAGCATCATGAGGGAGCTTATGTGTTGGATGTTACCAAAAGAAGGCGTCTAGCTTGGATAGCAGCTGTGAGACGAGCTGATATTCAGTTTTCTACCAGCCACAGATATCTGTTGGTGTGCTCCAGTATTTTCATTCTTGTAAGTTCTAAATAAGTTCATATTACTTTTTTTATTTTCAATGCGCTCTGAGGTCATAGCAAATTAGAACAAACATGCAGAACTACCTTTATTTATAGAGTTGCTAATTATTTGGCATTATTGCAGCAAACCAACCGATGAAATGAATGAAACAAATCCTGACTGGGTTCCAACACTACACATGGGGCACTACGAAATCCCTGCTTCAAACTACATGCTACACACCACCATGCCAATCAGATTACTTCTTCCATGTGAGGGTGAAAAGGTGACCCTCCTGGATAAGATGGTGAAGGTTTGTTGCGTTTTGGTGAACATGTGCCCCAGTGTGTTAGTAAAACCAGGGGAAAATACTCTTGTTAAATACTCTTAAAAGTCTTGTGCTGTTTATGTAGTGATACATTTTCAAAAGAGACAGTAAATTACAGAATGCTAGTAGTGGGTGATATAAAAATGCTGTCATGATTTTATGTGAACATTTTGTCATTTGTAAACTATACATGACATGGATTCTACATTGTTACTGATGTGATGTTCTATAAAGTGGTTTTAATTAAAAATAGGCAAATGTTTGTTTGTTTGGTGGTAATTAGTAAGTACATATTCAGTAAATGCAAATTATTTACATGCCCCCCTAAATTAAAACATTATGGGTTATTCAGAACAAAACTATGCTTGGAAAAATATTTCCCATCAGTTGATCCAACTCCTCCACAGTAGCAGGTGGAATTTTTCTGTTTTGCTTTTACCTGTCACTACAGATGGTCTGTTTATGTTTTGATCAAGAGCCTTTTTTTGGGCAGCTGAAGAGGAGAAGTCTATCTTATGGCCAACCTCTGGCTGTATCTTGGTCACATTACCCAGCAAAACCCAGTATGCAGGTTCATCTGTCCTTGTGCCACAGATCAACACTGTTGCTTCCAGTGTTGGTCAAGTTACTTGAAAAAAGTAATCAGTAATTAATTACTGATTACTTCCCCAAAAAAGTAATCCCGTTACTTTACTGATTACTTATTTTCAAAAGTAATTAATTACTTAGTTACTTAGTTACTTAGTTACTTTTTAAAAACATGATTTACAACCTGAATAGGCGATAAAGCGATAGATCTTTCAGCCCAATTCTACTTTTTCTACATAATCCATCATACAAAATGTAATCAAATGGAAAAGTCTCTTTTTAAAACTTGTTCTGTTAGTTTTAATCTTTTAACTTTATGCATGAAGCAAAATTTTAATTATATGCACCATTCTCTGACTGGAAGAAATTAGTTTAACATTTAAACCTATTTTCTGCACATTCCAGCACATCATATATATATATATATATATATATATATATATATATATATATATATATATATATATATATATATATATATATATAGTGTTTACACTCACTCTTTCAGATGCAAGTAAAACACAGCAGAAAATAAATAAAGTCAAAGACTAGCGGTCCTTTTGCTCTATTTTCACCTGTAAAGCAGGAGTAGGGTAGGCGGAGGGTTATCCTGGTGCAGGTGTGCCGCAGCGGTCAGTGGAAGGATACGGCAGTTTCTCTGTGAGTTTCCCTTTACGTCGTAGCGCACTCGGTGCTTGCTTGGAAGTTTAGGGGTTTTTTCGCTGTAAAAAGAAGTTTTCTTCCCACGCACAACGGACACTAATGTTTTTGTCACTTTTTACGGAATCAAACTCAAAATAAGGTCAGTACGTCCACGCTTTAAACGCTGCACGCTCATACTCTCTCCCGCACTCGATATATGATCCATTGTTGATCTGCACACAGCTGTTGTCACACACGTCGCACTCGCTTACGTCACTGTCATGAGACATTCTCGCAAGAAAATCACGGTTTTAGTAACGCAGTAACGCAGCGTTCCTACGGGAAAGTAACGGTAATCTAATTACCGTTTTTGCAATAGTAATCCCTTACTTTACTCGTTACTTGAAAAAAGTAATCAGATTACAGTAACGCGTTACAAGTAACGCGTTACTGCCCATCTCTGGTTGCTTCTACTTTAAACAGAAGAGCAGGGACATGGCTGCAGGTCTCCACGACTCCGGCCTTACAGCTGCAGTGGGCGGCTTCAACCTTCCCTGTGATGCTCACAATGTCCCATGGCTGCAATGCTGGTTCATTCAGTCTTTGAGAGTGCAGGACCTGAAACACACACAGACAAAGTTCAAGACAAGAACTTTAATACGCCAAGGCCAACACAAATGTGTTGTATCTACGTTCAAATACATTAATCATAAATGTAACAAATAAAGTGTTTTTATGCTCCAGGTCCGCGACCCTGCTCTCCAGATAGACAATCCGTTTCCGAAGCGACCTTATCTCCTCGACAATGTCCAGGATATATTTCTGCTGTAGCTTGATAGCTGATGTTTCTTCAGTTAAAAAGTCCAGTGACTTTTTGATGTCCTCAATTTCCTCAGCGGTCGGTGTTTTCTTAGGCCCCATTTAGTTTGCTCTCTCGCTCGCTCCTTTCAGCCAGGTGCCACTCCTCCTGCTCCAGCAGGTTATACTCGACACAGATGTTCCTGTACACTATGCCGGCCACTTGGTTATGGCGTTCCATGTATGCCTTGCCTGCTAGCATCTTGTACCCTGCTGTTATGTGCTGGATTGTCTCTAGAACATCTTTACACAGCCTGCACCTGGGGTCTTGCCTGGTGTGATAGACCCCAGACTCTATGGATCTTGTGCTTAGTGCTTGTTCTTGTGCTGCCATGATTAGTGCCTCTGTGCTATCTTTCAGTCCAGCTTTGTCCAGCCACTGGTAGGATTTCTGGATATCAGCCACCTCCGCTATCTGCCGGTGGTACATACCGTGCAGGGGCCTGTCCTTCCATGATGGTTCCTCGCCTTCCTCCTCATTCTTGGGTTTCTGCTGCCTGAGGTATTCACTGAGCACGCTGTCAGTTGGGGCCATCTTCGTGATGTATTCTTGGATGTTCGTTGTCTCATCCTGGACTGTGGTGCTGACACTCACCAGTCCCCGGCCCCCTTCCTTCCGCTTAGCGTACAGCCTCAGGGTGCTGGACTTGGGGTGAAACCCTCCATGCATGGTAAGGAGTAGGGGTGGGTTTTAATAATTGATTCATCGATTAAAATTGATTCTGGCTTGGATAACGTGATATCGATTCATTAAAATCCTGAATCGATTTTTTAATATAAATGTATTTTGCCCGAAATTCCGAAATCTCAGGTGAAACGTCACAAAATTTTGACAACCACCAAACAGCTAAAACAGTAAATGAGAGCAGGTACACAACTTCTGCACAAAGACGTAAACACAAAGCGCAGATCAGAATGTTTCGGCGGGTCCGCGCTTTGTGTTTACGCCCTTTTTGCGCTGATTCTAAAGCTGTTAGTTTTATCTCTCCAAACAATATTGACCGAACCAACAGCAAAAGAAGATCCAAACTAAGCTTCACATAAACATCGTCATGAATTCACTCTGACTTTTGCTGTTTTGCTTTCAACACGATAAAATCACACTTCATACACAGCTCTCTCTCTCTCTCTCTCTCTCTCTCAGTGTACTTCAAGAACAGTTTCCCATCTATCCCCGAAATCTGTTTTCTGTATTATTCGCTTGCTTGTTACGCACAAGACTACCGTTATTTACAGCGCTGTCGGCTGATATTTTTTTTCCCTTTTACTTACTTCCGAAAAGAAAACCTAATTTCTGCTGTTCAATAGGTTTCTGAACAAATTTAAACTTTTTAAAATTATGCAAAATGCAAAACGCTCAGCTGTGTCTGTAATAAAACCGCTGAAACTTCAGAGGTAATGTTCATATGTAGATTAATGGTTTTCTTTCGTTTTTGATGTACTGTGGAATATTTTTATAAAATCCCAGGCCAGGAAAATCACCTTCATGTTTTTCTGTTTTTTATCTTCAGCTACTTTGACACAAAGGCATCTGCTTTGATGCTCACACTTTTGATAAAGTCTCGAATATGTCAGCTTCCTTTTTATAGATACAAAAATATGTAAATGTACAGATCTGAATTATAATATTTCTGACTGTCTGAGGCAAAATTTCCCAGATTCAAATCCAATTGAATCGAATCGAATCGATTTGAATCGAATCGTGGATCGAATCGATTCAGGACCTTGTGAACCGGAATCGAATCGATTCTAGAAATCAGCCCTAGTAAGGAGCTTTCTTGTCTTGATGTCAGTGGCTTCTATCTCCTCCTTTGGCCAGCCTATTACCCAAGAAGGGGACCTGATCACGGGCAGGGCGTACGTGTTGATAGTCCGGATCTTGTTCTTACCGTTCAACTGACTCCTTGGGACTTGCCTGACCCTCTGCAGGTACTTGGTGGTTGCAGCTTTCCTAGCGGCCTCTTCATGGTTCCCATTTGCCTGCGGGATCCCCAGGTACTTGTAACTGTCCTCTATGTCTGCAATGTTGCCTTCTGGTAGTTTGATCCCCTCCGTTCTGACTACCTTCCCTCTCTTTGTTACCATCCGACTACACTTCTCCAGCTCGAATGACATCCCGATGTCCTTGCTGTATATCCTGGTGGTGTGGATCAGTGAATCGATGTCTCGTTCACTCTTGGCATTCAGCTTGATGTCATCCATGTACAGGAGGTGGCTGACAAATGCTCCATTCCGTAGTCGGTATCCGTAGCCAGTCTTGTTAATGATCTCACTGAGGGGGTTCAGGCCTATGCAGAACAGCAGTGGGGACAGAGCATCTCCTTGGTAGATCCCGCACTTGATGGTGACTTGTGCTATGGGCTTGGAGTTGGCCTCCAGTGTTTTCCGCCACATCCCCATTGGGTTCCTGATGAAGGCTCTCAGGGTCCTGTTGATCTTATATAGTTCTAGGCATTCCAGGATCCAGGCGTGGGGCATTGAGTCACAGGCCTTCTTGTAATCAATCCAGGCACTGCATATATATATATATATATATATATATATATATATATATATATATATATATATATATATATATATATATATATATGCCAAGATCAAGGTAGTATGGAGGGAGGTTAGACAGCTATTGGAGCTCCAGAAAGGTGCAAGAAAAAAAGTCCCTAGGAGTACAGCAAGCTGTCAATACCTGAGGCCTCAGAAACTGCCAATCAAAGCCTCATAGCTGTTTGAAGAGGTACACCGGAGAGACAGAAGGCAAGGGAATAAACCAGCGGTTCCCCACAGAACCAGCCAAGGTGTACTCTCAGTGGCAGAGGAACAATATGAGAACAGGACCACCAAGGCTGGAGACTAATGGAGGTCCCGTTTGAGCGCATTGGAATAGACCTTATTGGGCCGCTTCACCAGAGTGCACACAGCTATCGCTTTGTATTAGTTCTGGTGGATTATGCAGCGCGATACCCAGAAGCAGTGCCACTGTGCACCATCTCTGCAAAGAGTGCGGCACAGGCACTGTGGTCATCTCCTGAGTCAGTATCCCGAAGGAGATAATGACTGACCAGCAGGGCTGGACTGGGACAAAACATCGGCCCGGGCATTTTGACTAGAGACGGGCCCACCAGGTATTAAAGCCATAAAGCCTTTGAATGAAAACAAAGGCTGTTGTGACAGTGATGCACGCTGTCTTGTTGGTATATGTATAATTTCTATACATTTTACGTCAGATAAAAACTTTGGTTGTAAGATTCAGATAATTATTTAATAAAAGCTAGACATTTTAAATGATAATAAGAGAGAAAAGTATTTCTTTGTGCCCCCCTCTGCCTGTTAATGCGCTACTTGGCCCCCCTGGCAACACTTTGCTAGAGCCGCCCCTGCACAGTTAACAGCTGTCAGCTACTTAGAAAAGGATCCTGGTGTTATTTGTCTCTCAGAAACAGTTCATAACTTCAACTCATTCATGTCACCTAAAAGGTAAACCTGTTTCTCCATCACCTGTTCAGCTCTGATGATTCAGTAAGGACATCTCCTGGTTTCATCTTCATGTTTCCCTCTCACCAGATAACCAAACCGATATCATGACCAGCAGCTTTACAGCTGTGGCTCCAGCAAACATCAGCTGATACTAGAAATTAATATTAAATAAATTCTAACAACAGCTGATCAAGCTTAAACGTGCTGCTGTTGTTTAACGAGACATCCGCTGGTTTCCTGTTTCTGGCACAAAGTGGGCGATAAACAAACAAGAGAGAAAAGCCGATCAGCTGATCATCGATCAGTTTAATGATTGAAGTAGAAACAGGAGGGGGAGGGGGAGAGAATGAGAGGAGAAGAAACAGCTGACAGCGTAAAGACAGAATAGCTCCAGCTTTGTGTCTTTTTCATTGTAGCTGAAGTCCGGGACAAACTGTTTCTTTTCACCTCAATACAAAACACGTGATATTTTCTCTGAATACGAGACAATTCCGTTTTTTAGGGGACGGTTGGCAACTCTAATAATTAACCTTATGAACAAAATAAAGTTCAACATCAGTAACATTATAGCACCCACTCAGCTGTATAGAAACGCCGTCATGCTAGCTAGCACGCAGTACGAAAAAGCCAGCATAACGAAAATAAACTCCACTTAAACTTGGTTCATGTCTGACCCAGACAGACTGCAGGTCATAACTTCTTACCTGAAGTTCAGTTCACACTCGGACCGGCGGCCGCTTCGGGTCTCTCCTCTTGCCTCCCCTTTCCCTCATCCACCTGCTGCCTCCACCACTTGCTAAGTAACGAGTAACGACCCTATCTAAATCCCAGTAACGAGTAACGCGCTCCTGGTTTTGGCATAATAACTAGTTACCGTGCTCTTTACCACAATAATAACGTAGTTACTGTAACGCGTTACTTAATAACGCATTAGTCCCAACACTGGCCATAATACATTGCAAAATTAAAAACATTATAACTCTTCCACAACTTTTAGAACCAACATCATGATATCCCTTTGTAAACTCCATACATACCCACAGCTAGCTCATAAAATACATGATGTCAGTGAATTAATTAAAAATATTGGTAATTATTGCTGTCATGTCAATTTGATTTTGGAATAATTGTGAAAAAAATTATAGCATTCAACAACACAGGACCTTAAATAATATGTATGCTATGTTAAATATCAACACTTTACCGAGTTCTTTTGATACCTCAGAGGCATCTGATGTAAGACAACACACTGCTCTGTAGACCATTTCACACTTTTCTCTCACAAAATTACATCTAGAAGGGAGATGCGTCCTGCATGACACGGTGCTGCGAATCTCAAAATGGTGACATGCGCTAACAGTTTTATTACCATCTATCCCATTCTAGTCTAAACAGCAGTGTTTCACAGGCATTCAGTAGTCACGTTGTACAGCGTACCCATAGAATATCGTCTATCAGCTGCAACACATCTTTTCTCAGCTCCAGCGAGGCTGCGACCTTGCCCTACTTCTCCTCTGGCCGTTTCCTGTTATCTCTACTTTTTGCAGCCAAGCATGGGCGAGAGTCTCCTGCAAACCTACTTCTAAGGGAGTGACACTATTTAATTGGTCAACTGTTTGAATCAAAGTTACATGCAGCATTTCTTATACAGCTCAGAAGATATGGAAGGATCAATTATACGAGCCACCTCCAGAAAGATAATATAACAATAAAGGCAACAGTACAGCAATGTGAAGCAACTGCTATACAAATACTGCAAGCCTCAGGTTTGTGAACTATTATAGCAGAAAGAAAGCACTTGTATATCAATATATCCATCCCTAACTTGACAATATTTCTAATAGTGTTTGAGACAGAGAACATTGTGCCATGTGTTCTACTCGAAAACCACCAATTCCACGGCCTTCAATCACCAAATGGGTAAGACATATTTATAATTGAGGGATTTATTGTAGAAAGTCTATTTTGTATAATTGCTTCTTTTTTATTATTTTTTATATTGATGTAGGTGGGCAAGAGGAGAAATTCACCCTTAGCCTTCATGTCATTTGTTTTTGCTTGTTGCGTTTTTGCTTTTGAATATTTGAGGAACACATTATGCAACACCTATTAATAGCAGATTAATCAATATAGTCACCTGAAATGAAGTCATGAAATAATTTATTGTGTTTTCTGTTGTTTTTTTTAACACCCACAGATCCAGTGTAACAGCTGTTCCAGGTGGTTTCACACACAGTGGCTCCAGATGAATACAGAGCAGTTTGGGAAAGTGGAGGCTGGAGAATGGGACTGCTCTCTGTGTGGAAAAGAAATACTTGTTTGAAATGAAGACGAATGTATGTTGTCAAGGCAAAAAAACATTTCTATTAACATTTTCTTTATTGTTTTTTAAGTCTTTGTGCCCTTATGAATAATGTGTATAATGTTGAATAATGTCATGCGTTTCTGTCAGAATGTGAGAAAAGGATATAATTTTTCATACACTTTTTGCTACTTGGACATGGCGAATTAATAGATAGTTATTTATTTTCATTATTCTGCATTTCAAACTGTAAATTAAGCTTTTTTTGGTTATATTTTTTATTACGTTCTTAGTACGTTTGATAAATTTTTGATAAGATAAAACTAAATTCTGAAAGAATTTGGTATTTTTCAATACAGAATGTGCAAATATTTCTTATAAAGATTTGGAAGGCAGCATTATATTAGTGAAGGACTAGACTATCTTAATTGGACTTTTGATATAGAAGCAGAATGAAAGAATGTTAAAAGAAATTACTTTTAGCCACTCTGAGCTGGGCATTGGGTTTTCGAAGCCATGGAACTCTAAGTTCCTGGTTGGGTTATGTATTTTTTAGTTATTATATTTTGTGATCCCTTCCTATCTCCACAGTTATGTCTCCATGTGTAACTGCTGTGTTGTGTAAAGTTGATATGTTTTAGTACTAGAATATGTTTGTTACTTTGTTTTATTTATGTTATCAATTATATTATTTTGATAGTGTCTCATCTCGTGGATGTTGTTTATTTTTCCTTTTCTCGTTGATAAGATTCTGTTAAGATGTTTTCCCTGGTGTTTCTAATCTCCCTAACCTGGCGTATATATGTGTCACGGTCCCGTGCCTCGCCGGCTGACTACGTTTTGTTTTTGTTCTCTCTAGCCTCATTAAAAGGATATTGTGGTCCACCAAATTAAACGCTGAGGACAAATCCAGTAAAACTAAAACCGCTGAGCACCCTGAATCAGCGATTAAAAGGAGGTCATTGAAGACTCTCAGCAATGCATTTCCGTACTATGGCGTGATTTGAACACAGACTGGAATTTATCAGTGATGCTATTCGCACCTAGATAGGACTGCAGTTACAAAAGACCTCTTTTCTCTAGCATTTTAGCCAAGAAAGGAAGTTTGGAAATCGGCCTGTAGTTTGCAGGGTCATTTTGGTCAAGGCTACTTTTTTTTTCAATTCAATTCAATTTTATTTATATAGCGCCAAATCACAACAAAAGTCGCCTCAAGGCGCTTCATAGATACAGAGAAAGATCGGGTCTTTTTTAAGATCAGGTTGCACTACTGCATGTTTAAAAGTGGTCAGGACACAACCCGAAAGTAATGATAAGTTCATTAAGGATAGAATACTAGGCCCAATTACATTAAAACCCTCCTTGATGATGCAAGATGGGAGGATGTCATGTACAGAGTTGGAATTTTTCAGATGCTCAATTATCCTTTTCAGGGTAGAGAGTGACACAGGCTCAAACTGCTGGAAGGACGAGGTGCATCCCGAAGCAGAAATTTGATTAAACAGAGGAGAAAGCGGAACTCTAAGGGAACAAATTTTTTTCTGTAAAGTGAACTAAAAAGGGTTCGCAGAGAGCCGGGGAAGTCACTCTCAGAACATCAGGGTGAGGATTAACCACTGAGTTAAAGGTTTTAAATAACATACGAGGATTATGACTATTAGCTGTGATAATAGCCGACATAAAAGCTGCTTTAGCCATCTTAACAGATTCCTGATAGCTCAAACAGCTCATACGTAGGATGTCAAAGGACACTTGAAGCTTATCTTTCTTCCACTTCCTCTCGGCTTGGCGACAGGCGCGTCGTAGGGCTCGTGTAGAGTCATTTAGCCAGGGTTGTGAGCAGGTTCTAGGACGTTTCACCTTAACTGGACCCACAGTGTCCAGTATGGAGGAGCATGTGAAGAGAAAAGAGTTAGCAAGTTCCACGGCAGTAAAATGTAGCAAAGAGCAAATACAGAAGAGCAAATATTTGTGACAGGATTTAATCAGCTCATGGTTTTAGTTTAGACACAGCTGAACACTTTCAGGTCAGTGTTACAGTAAGTAAAGTTTATTTCTGTTGTGCTTGTTAAGACCAAGAACAGTCATTAAGCTTTACAGTAATTTAAAAAAAAAAAAAAAAAAAAAGCCAGCAGCACAAAGCAAAATGAACACATGACACCAACAAGACCATAAAGATAAAAACCAAGACGTTAAGTCTGAAGCTGACAGGGAGCCAAAGAAGAAGCTTTGAAAGCTTCATGAGAATGAGTTAAAAACATCGCAGAAGCATTTTGGACAGAATTGTTTTAGTCAAACAAGAAAACCATTAAAAAATAAATAAGAGAGCCCATGAAAGCACAGACGAGCATCTTCTGAGACACAGCAGCCTCAAATTGTTCTCATTTGATGCTGCCAATGTAGTTTAGCCTGAGTTTCCTGCCCGTGTGTTTGCTGTCACTGTTATGAATCCTGCTGTAATCAGTCTTCTATGAGTGAACAGAAGCAAAGGCTGTCTGTTCAGTCAGTGAAACACCAAACACAGATCAAAGCTTCCTCCATGAGCCACACAGAGGAAACAGTGAAGCAAACACAGACATGGAGGCACAGAAACATTAAGAAAACCAAAGGATCACCACTGAGAGAAGAAAATAATAGAATCAAAATGAAACTGGAAACATTCAGAAAAACAATGAGATCAAAGTGTTCCTCACACTTTGTGTTTTAGGGATCTAAATGTTTTAATTGTTATATTAAGAAAAAAAAAATCTTAAAACCTGCTCAGAACTAACTCTGGATTTTGGTCTTCCACATAAGTCCAGGACACTCAGATGCAGGTCAGGCGTCAGTGTATCTGAAAGGAGGTAATCGAGGTGTTTAGAGATTCAACCAGCTCTGATTGCAGCTGCAGATACTTCAGGGTCACTGCATGAAGGTAGAAATCTGTGTGGAGTGACAGAAAAAGGAAGTAAAGTGACAAATGAGATCAGATTCTTTCAAAATAAAACAGGAAGTGATCGAATAGAGAGACAAGATGCAAACACAAACAGGGAAGCACAGAAATATTAAGAAAACCAAAGAATCGCCACAGAGAGAAGAAAATAATAGAATCAAAGTGAAACTAGAAACACTGAATAAACTCAAATAACAATGAGTCCAAAGTGTGAGGAGGTCTGATGTTCCAACAGTGTTCAGGCTGAGAATTATTACCTGCAATGCTCCAGTTTGACCTCATGGTGGCAGAGCTGTCTCACTGTTATCATGGCTACACTCAGACTACAGGAGAGAACAAGAGGGCTCTACTAAAACTGATGTTTTATGATGTTTTTATCACATTTGTGCTGACGTCACCCCGATGACAGTGGTTGCCCAGGGCAGCAACATGGTGGGGGCGGCATCTTGGCATCTGCAAGAAAAAAAAGGTTGCTTGTACATCATGCTGGCTCATTTTGGGCCATGGGCACCGATTGGTGTTCTATTGCCCATTTGCGGGGAGTAAAGGCGCCTCCGTTTGTGGGGTGCACCTGCTTGCCAAACACAGCGAGGAGAGGGCGGGGCAGTGGGGGATTCTCTGGCTGGAGCAGCATCTAATAACTAGCTCGCAAAATAAAACAAAAAGAAAACAAACCAACAAAATAGGGCTGTCAACGTTAATGCCGTCATCATGATTAACACGATTAAAAATTTTAACGTAATCAATCCATTCAGAGCGCAAAATGACTCAAAATCCCTGAAATGTCTCTGTCAATGCATTTCAGGCAGTTTGTCCAAAGTTTGTCCATTCTGCGCTCCAAATGGGTTGATTGCATTAGAAAATGTAATCACATTAATTGTGATGACAGCGTTAAGGCATTAACGTTGACAGCCCAACAACAAACACAAAAACAGAAGACATTTTGATATAGACTTATAATTTGTACCAATGTTTTTTCTAAATTCTATCACACACATATACGTGAAAAGTGAGTGCGAGGGTCCTCGGTGCACCTGATTGCTGCTGCTGCTGTGCTTAAGTCTCACATGCAAGTTGTCGGGAGGGGAGGGGGCAGGCTGCTTCCAAATAGAGCACATTTCATCCATAATGTTGTCAATCCAAGCCCATTATGTATTAATGATTTTTCCTGGGTTGTGTGAAATAACATTCATTACACTCTAAAAACCATTGTTTAAGCTCAACAAAAAAAATTAACGCAACAGTTTCCATTACTCTTTTTGAGTTACGATAACTTATGTTGAAATTAGATTGAACCAACAAACTATATTGAGTTAGGGGAATTAACTTTTCCTCCATAATCAAAGGTGATTTTAATTACCATTTACTTAATATTTGGTATCTTAAAAACATATTTTTAAGTTGTTTACTCATAAAAATTAAGTTCCTCCAATTACTTTTTCCACATTATTTAAAATGATTTTTAAGTGTTATGTAATTAATTACAGCAATTAAAAAAACAATTTTTAAAGTTCATTATTTAAAATATTAAGTTGCTGATTTTCATCATTATTATCATCATTTTAGCTTTCTCTTGTTTTTTTATTGTAATAGCTTTTAAGAAAGGAATTCACTAAACATTTTTTTTTTATCAAATAACTTTTTTATTTTTTAACTGTAGGCATTTCAACACGTTGTATTTAAAAAGTGAAAATAAACCAGAAGTTTAGATTTATGCCATCACAGCCAAGTTATAGAATATGCCTTTATGTATTTAACACCACAGAAACAAATGTGTTCAATTGGTAAAAAATCTACTTAGAAAACATTTTGTTACAGTAATACTTCCACGCAAGTGTTCAGTAAATGTAAACTTTCAATGCTTTCCAAACTTTACAAGATCTTGCATCTTTCTATTACAAAATGCAGCAAACACCTTTAAGATCAATGTTACACATACAGGATTCAAAACAGTTAACACTTTTTGAAACAGAGTCAGCATCTTTAACATAATGATGGTTCCATCAAGGTCAAGGAACAGCTTCTGAACAGCTTCAAAAGTATATTTCAGATCCTTGCATCAGCTCAGATTGAGAGCATATATTATGCCCATGAGCAAAACCCAGCACCTTGGAAAATTCTGGCCCTCCATGATTTTTGTTTCCTCCACCACAATGGTTGCAGTCTTATGTTAGATCCAGGGGTGTACCGGTCACTGATGATGGCAGTTTTCATCACCTGCCTTAAATTCTTCTGTGTCCTTGTAAAGCAAATTTTAAAAATAGGTTAGTGAATTATAGATTAGACTTTTATACTTACTGAATCTTAATGAAATCAGATCATCAATGGAACACACACACACACACACACACAATGCTGGATTACTTACACCAAACTCCATGAAAAGGTCCTCTTCTTTCTCTCCAAGGAAAGTGATGAGGCAGCAGATGGCTACTTCTCTGCGTGTTTCAATTGTCTTGTGCTTTTAAGAAAAAATAAAGTATGAGTATAAAATACATGAGTGACTGCCAACAAAGTGCATTTCAAAGATACCTAAAGTCTAAATAGTTGTCCTGCCTCAAGAAGCATGTCCTTGAGCTGCCTGATTCTCACTCCCTTAGCTCCTACCCTTGATAAAATGACATCCATCAGTTTTGGGGTGCAATGGGCAAGTGTAGCCATTTAAGGCTTACAGTGGTTATTCTCTTGAACTCCTCCTTTATCTGTAGACCACACAAACAGAAGAATTAAACCTTGCAGACTATTAGCTATACTGCATTAATGAATGCTCTAATACATTATTTAAAGAGGATAGGTGTGACCTAAGGCTACTCCAAGTTTTGAGGGAACAAAAACAATCTTGGTGAAGACAAGGGAGACTTCCCCACCATAACCGTGGTGTAATCTCTAATGTTTTAGCAACCCTGTTTTTGCAGAGGTTAGAATTAACACATTGTTCACTCCCAGCCCATTTTGTAAAAAATGTGTCCCAACTTAACAAAGCACTAATGACCCTGGATTATCGCACTATACTAACTGCTTACAAAAGTCTAAATGTTAAGTAGATTCACATAGCCTATGCCACAATAATGCTATTGGAATGACATTAACAATATTTCACACAATCTGTTTTTTTTTAAAAAACAAAACAAAACAAAGATAGCTACAGCTCTTAAGATCAAGAACAATACTTACTTTAAGCTGTATCACAATACTAACCAAAATCATTTACAATGTAATATTACGTATAGGTCATGCAAGTTTTATAAAGACATACAATAGGTGAGCCAGACGGATAAAAGAAGCCTCTAGGTTATCCCTCTGACAAAACTATTCACAGTTTAAAGGAGTCTAATTGTGGTAAAAAGAAAAACAAAATCAACCTATGATCGAAATTAGATTGCACTGTGTAGCAAAACTTTAACCACGCTTTTCCTAGCCACAGTTGCACTCTCTAGCTGAAGACTTTTGTCAGATGAAACTTTATAAGTCTTATCCTTAACTGTATGAGCGTCACATCATACATAAATCCACTACAGCTGACTAGCACAAATGCTTTGCTTTGGTAGAACTGTTATTTGTAAATGAAATGTTACTTACCTTGAAATGTCTTTTACAAAAGCTTGCACCATGCAACACAACATGTGTGAATTTGCCCAGGCTAGTTAAGTCGGTAGGGGAGGGAACTTGAAATCAGAAGTTACAGTGGAAAAAAATAAGTTATCTATTCAATTTCTTTAAGTAATTACAACTTGAATTTTATTTTGAACCCACTAACATTGGGATTTAATTTCAAATTACATATAAAATTAATTTAATGTAATTACCAACATTATTAATTCAACACAACCCAAAAAATAAAGTTTGCAACTTAGAAGGTCTATCTTAATCAATAAATTAGATTTTTTTATGTTGCAGCCATGGATTTAATCAAGTGGTGGTAAAAGGCCTGATGAATTACTTTTTAGAGTGTAGTAGGGCCAGGACTCCGCAGTCTATTTACACCTACAGGCCAGTGGACACTCTTTCAGCGATGAGGATGTACACATCCTGGACAGGGAGGAACGCTGCAGAGGGAGTGTTCGCCCAGTGCACAAAACAGGACCGCCCCTATTTCCGAGGTTCTTGAATGCACCACAAACAGCGCAGAGTCCGAGTGAGCCGCTGAAAGTCAGATCTGTTCTTCAAAGCAGACTTTCAGCTTTATTTCAAGCTTAAATGTAATCTGATGTAGTCAGTATTTAAAGTCAGGCTCTGTTATTGACTGAAAACAGCGAGAGACTCAGACATTAAGAAGAAACTAAGAGTCGGATCAGCACAAATACTGACACAGAGATGGCTGCTGGCACTGCGCTGCTCTGCTCCACTTTGCTGTTTGTCCTTGTCTTCATCTCTGCAGGTGAGACTGAACTAAACTGAGTTTCTCTCCGAGATAACAAGAAGTACAGGAGGATTATTTTCATCTGGATTCAGTTTGTTTGTGTGTGAAGGAGACACGAGGCTGGGTGGACACTTAACATCTGTAATCCAGCTGTGACAGAGACAAAGAAGTGTAATGTGTGTGTCAGTGTGATGCATTGATTGATGCATTGAGTTTTTCCACAGCATGTCTTTTATCCTGTCTTCCTTCTCTCACAGCAGATGGCCCCGCCCCTTCCTGAGCCTGGTTCTGCCGGAGGTTTCTTCCTGTTAAAAGGGAGTTTTTCCTTCCCACTGTCACCAAAGTGCTGCTCATAGGGGGTCATATGATTGTTGGGTTTTCTCTGTATCTATTATTGTACGATCTACTGTCCAATATAAAGTGCCTTGAGGCGACTGTGGTTGTGTAATATTTTTCAATGGTTGTACAAAATTTTAAAAAACCAGCAGGTGTATTATATATGTTTACAAAATGTGTGCACAAGTTTTCAAAATCTACAATTTATATTTGCATTTCAAGTTATAAAAATATAAACTACTAGGATTTTAAGTTTTTTGTGTGATTTTAGATCAGTAATATTAATACAGTATGTCAATGAAAAAACAGCCAAATTCAGACACGTGAGGTTGAGCTGAAAAAGAAAAGAACGATACCAGACAAGGCAAGTGGAGAAAAATAAAATGAAACAATTTGAAGGTGACATCCAAATGTAAAATCAAAGGGAGTCAAAAATGGCCAGTTATATTTTGGACCTCTGAGGGTTAATCCAAGAAATCATGAAAAATTAGGTTTAAATTTTTGTTCATGACAGTGCAGATTTCTGACATTTTGTGCAATTTAAGCCTGTAACAATTTTATTATTTTTATTTTTATTATTATTATTTTTTTTAACAAAAACAGTGTGAAACTTTAGTTAAAGTTGTGTTTGTAGATGAACCACCCCTGGGTGTAGCTTTCTGGATTTTGTTCTTTTTGGGCTACATATTTATTTATTATACAGGCTATACAGTACATAAGATCAAAATTCGCATGTTTTATGTAACTAAAGTTTTTAATTATGTGAGCTACAGAAAATAATTAAGTTATAGACTGTATTTATATCGAAAAGGTGTATACTTACTGCATTTGAATCGTTTTAAACATATGTAACCACCTGCGTGTGTGTTTGAAAAAAAAAGGCTTTGATTTTTCCAATTTGAATTCTTTGCCACCCTAAGAAAATGTCTCTAGATCCGCACTTAGTGTCCACTCCCCTCCCTGGACTTAATTGCTATTTTTTTTTTTGGCTCATGTGCAATATCTTTGATAGGTGCAATATTTTGGTCTCTGTGAAATTACCATCTCCACCCTAAATGACCATAGCCCCTCCACCCTTATTTATTTATTATATTTTATAATTGCCCTCGTATACAGACCCACAATGTTTCTGTTTCAGTGTTTCTTACGCATACACAGTGTATATAATTTCACTCACATATATTCACCCCCCCTGTTGTATAGTGTCTCCTCTTCTTGCTTTTGCACCTTTGTGGCCAGCTACCCAATTTTGCTGTTCAAGAAATTGCACAATGACAATAAAAAGCTCTAAGTCTGTAGTTGCGTCCAAATTCATGGGCTGCATTTGTAGGCCGATTATGTCACAGCAACGTGACAAAGGCTGTCCAAATTCGTAGACTCCTCCGAATGCAGCCGACAAATGCGTCCTCCTTTTCCCCGAATTTGAAGGATGGGTCTGGTGTGTCATTCGTGGCCCACCATATCCCAGAATTCATAGCGCGGCCCAGCCAATTACAGTTTTCAACAATGGCGGCCGCTACTAAGTTTTTAATATCACTCTTATTATTCTTTCTGGGTCAAAAAATAAACTTTTAACATATTTTCAGACGAGAATATAGCTGTGTAAACATCAAATATCTGCTCAGTTTATCAAGATATCACATATTTGCTAAAGTGCTCTAATGTTTTCGGAGATGTCTGTTACCCACCAGACCGATAGCTAGCCAGGAGCTCGAGGGTCACTGAAGCCCCCGAGAACTGCGAAAGACCACAGATCACCGCGGTCTTTCGCTACTCAGGTTAAACGTAACATATAACTCACTTCAACAACCTAAAAATGTTATTGTTGGGCTTTTTTCAGTGTTTTGTTTGTTCGTGAGTAAATCGGTTTGGTTGAGATTAAAGTTATTAGATTAGATTATATAAAATAAAACATTATTAATCCCCCAGGTGGTTTTCACACAGCTGAATAAACATCAAACAGAAAACTGATTAAACAGAAGAGTGAGATGGTCGAGAATTTACACCAGTGTCCTGTTATATTTTAGACAGCAAGGAGCAGACGGCCGAGTTTATTAAACTCCACCGAGACAGCGGTGACGCTAATCAGAAGGCTAGACCGTCCAATTTCCCCAGCCGTTTGCTTCCGGCCTACCCGACCTTCTGAGGACCCGGCCCATGTAGACCGCGAACGCCGGGTCCTGAGGAGGATGCAGCCCATGAATTTGGACATGACCTCTAAGTCTAAGTCTCACTTACTGCTCTTGCACTTCTGGTTAGTTGCAAACTGTATTTCATTACCCTGTATTTATACATGTGTAATGACAATAAAGTTAAATCCTAATCCTACAAGGACACAGAAAGTACTGTGGTAAACACTGCCACCTATTGGTGAGAAATGTAGTTCGATTTTCACTTTCTGATCACAAACTGTGAACTAATTTAAAGTCTTCCTCCTCCATCTCGGCCTGCCCACTCAAGCGATCAGTAATATTAATTATGATCAAACACACACAAACTCTGCACCATTTCTGTCCACGGGCAGGAATGATAACTTTTGCTTTATGAAACAGTCTAAATCTGTGAACTTTATCGAACACAGAGTGCAGCTTCAGTTTTGACGTGATGAATGTGAGCGATGACTCACTGACACATGAAAACATGTTTAAAAGCATCGTGAATGTGCTGGACTTCTTCTCTAATGTCCTGGCAGGCTGATTGTGGAAACGTGACGCAGCTCAAACTGACTGTGCTCTCCTCTGTGACTCTGGGTGGCTGGGCAATGAGGGGCGGGGCTTAACAGAGTCCTGATCGGTGACTCCATCGTGTTTCAGAGACTCAGTCTGCCCCCCCCCCCCTCCCCTTGCTATCATCATGAAGGTCAAACAAACACCTTGACCTGCTTCCTAAACTATGATTGTCATTTATTACCTCTCAGCATTTATCTGCAGTACCAAAAACGGCCACAGGAGAGCGGCGCTTCACCGGATGTGAGTCGCATCATCCTTCAGGCGTCTGTTAGACTGAGCCAGTGCAAGCGAGTCATTAAAAACAAAGTTTTTAACAAACACAGATCCACACACACAAACGAAGCTCCGGCACACAAACTTTTATTTATGTTTTATTCATGCTCAGCACATGATAAGCTGAGAGGTGCCTCTCAGGTAGAGGGGGAAGGTCCTCACAGATTGTTGTCTGTCCACTCCTTCATAGCCTGGGTGCAGGCGTTGGCCTGGTGACTGTTCGCTCCACTGCTGCGTTTGACCCATTGATTGAAGCTCTGCGGGTTTCGGTCATGCGTCAGGTAGTGACCGAGGAGGCCAGAGGCCTGAAAACACGAGAAACACACCATCCAATCAGACAGCTTTAAAAAGGAAGCTGAGCTGTAATGACCACTTACAATCACTGAGACAAACAGAGGCTGGAGACTGAGGGAGTCAAGAAGATTGGTTTACAGGACAGGACAAGACAAAACTGAAGACATGAGAGAGAAATAAGTGCAAACAGGAGCAGGATATGACCGATGTGAGGCGCAAAGGAGGCATTTCAGAGGAAAGTGAAACCTATGACAAAGTTCACGAAGCAGGAAAACAAAACCTAAAGTCTGACACACAGAAAATACCACACATGAACAAACACATCAGCTCCTCTGACAGCTTCAGGAGAGAGTTCAGGAATTCACATGATTATATATTTACAACAGGGATATAAACAAAGAATAGCAAAAATCAAGTTAAAAACAGTAAAAGTCAGACTGACGTTGTGTGAGAGAGAGGTTCAAACTGCATTTATAAATAATATGTACGCTATAAATGTAAGAAAAACACAGCATGAAGGTGAAATGCAGAAATCTGTTTGGGATCTTCTGCCTGACAGGTGACAGGCGCGCTCCCCTGTCACAGGCATTTATAGTTCATTAAAGTCGTTCATGTCCAAAAAACCAAATTCTGCTTTGTGTGTGTGTTTTGCGCACCTTGCTGATGCCTTCCCTGTTCAGCTCCCTCCCCAGAGTAGGTCCAATTCCTGGCACCGCCGTCACCGGTTTCCCTGCCATGGGCTCGCTGACGAAGGTGCGGTGCTTCTGAGTGCTGCTTGACATCCTGAGAAGAAATAGAAAAAAAAGAAAAAGAAAAGAAAGAGAAAGAACATTAATGTGACACACGGGTAGTTTGATTTAGGAGCTCCGTCAGGGGACGGATGAAAGTCGTAGGTCAAAGCATGGCTGAAGATACACGAGACGAGAAACAAGCATCAACAATATTTAAACTACGAAAGGAAAAAGAAGTCAAGAGTTAAAATGCTTCAAAATGAATGTTCAACTTATCATATTCTTTTTCAGGTGCAAACGAACCTGTTTCAAAGTGATTGCAGATATTGTCCTCGTGAAATTCACGTGCTGTCACAGATATCCACGCGCTCACCCCAAAAAAGGAACCGACAAGAAAATGAGGATGAATTTAAGAACTTCAACAACAGCCTCCCCTCTGTGGGAGGAGCTAAAAGAGGCGGGGTGTGCAGCTCATCGCAGCTGCATGTCACTGTTTCCAGAAAGCGTCAGACCTCTGAGCTGGCCTGTTTGGTGCCCTGGGCGAACACTCCCCCCCCCCCCCCCCCCCGTTTGTTTAATTTATTGTGTTCATGTATGTTTATTTCCTTTATTTGTTGTTGTTCCTTTTGGGGTAGGAACTAAGGTTCATTCTGTGTTGCGCCCTTTAAGTGACGTAAAGGGAGGTCAAAAGCATGTGCAAAGAGTTAATAAGTTAACTAAGTCAGAAGAAGGAATAAATAAGCAGTTTAAGGTAAAGCTGCGAAGAAGAATAAGAAGAAGTTGGGAATTATTTTTGTTAAGTTTTTGTTCCTGAAGCGGACTCATTCCCTCACGGTTACGTGCAGCCAGCGAGGTGTGTTAACTGTGTTTGTTTATCGCGTATTTGTTAACTTGGGTTTAAATGTTTATTTGTAATGTTTATGTTTGGTCATTCTGTACTTTTATGTAATAACAGTTTGACGGTGGATTTTATGGTGTTTCTGAGAAGAAGTGTGACGGAAGAATAAATCCATCTGTGAATGAAGAACCGTGGTGTCGTGTATTAACTGGAGGGAGTGATACCATCTGTGGCTGTGTCCCAATCCAGCGACCGCACACTTCGTAGTATGCGTAGTCATAGCTGGACTGGCCATCGGGCATACAGACAGATGAAGCTGCTTCCTGGTTGTTGATGTGTGTTTGTTGTATGGATGAGCTGGTGGATGTCAGAGGTAGACAGATGTTTCTCAAGCTGTTGTCTTTGTGGCTGGTAGTCTAGAGTTGTAGAGCAGCATTGTTTGGGTAAGGTTAGAGCAGAAACAAAGACATTTATGAATCCGTCTCTTCTTCTCTTGCTCTCTAACTCGTCTGTAAACATGTGTGGGGAAACTCAATGTTAAAGCCTACAGCTGGAGGAGGAGGGGAGGGGTGAAGCTGGTGGTTGTGAGTCTGTGAAAGTGAATCCTGCCGGTGCCGTAGCAGGTGAAAACGTACTTAGTGCAGACACAAAACGTCCATCAGCTTCAAAGTGTGACAGAAAAATGTCCACATGATGACTGATGGACGAGAGCATACCGGGCATTTGCCCGGTGGGCCGCTGGCGATATTTTGTTTTTATGGGCCGATCGATTTTTTTTATTTTTTTTTGGAAGGGTATAAATAATGAAAGGTGTTGGATTGGCCAATTGGTCATGATCGACTCTGGGCTGGACCAATTACAGCCGAGGAGGTCGGATGCACCCTCCCCCTTGTTTAGCAATCTTATAGGCCATCCATTTAGTCTATTGGTAAATAGACTTCGGTGAACAGCGTTTACAAAGGGGCTATATATGGAATTAAAAAATTAGCTGTTTTTTCAAGTATCTTTACAACTCTGTGTTATTGTACTTACATTATAAATAATCCGGTCCTTTATCCCCACTTTAAATATTTTTACAGAACTATTGTAATATTTGAGCCATTTCTGCTGTCCAACTACTTCTTACAAAAGACATTTTTAATGTTAATTAGACTTTTTTTTAAAGGCATGAATAAAGGTTATATAAAAGTCACTGCCAAAGACTGATTGCGGCTTCTACCTTGTTACACTAATGTTGTTTGTAGCTCAATATGACTTTATGTCATCCATGAGGATGCATTTGACATATGTTTCACATATTATAGCCCAACAAGTTACTTATAGCAATTTAAATACGAGCAATCAGTTTTTGGCAAATACCGGAAATCAGTTTTTGGCAGACAATCACTTTTTGGCACAACACCGGCTATTGCAGTTAATAATACAACAGTTTCTTGCCCTTTTTTGTGTTTCTTTTTATCGCTGTGTAACTGAGTTCAATTGAAAGCCTGCATGCGCTAGTACCGCTTGCCACAAGTTCCCAGAATCCTTTGCGGTTTTACCCCTGAATGACGTCACTTTTTTGGTGGGCCGGTCTCTAGTCAAAATGCCCGGGCCGATTTTTTGTCCAGCCCCGTGCGTAGTTCACGGACTACATACAGCAGGTACTACGAAGTACGAGAAGTGCGGAAGTGAGAGGCTTGTGAAATGGGACGATCTGGCCTTTGTTGCGCTGCTCAGGTTGCCTAGAAACAATAATACTAGCCACGAGAAACGTTTCATACAGCATTGTCTGACTAAGTGAGGGAGAAAAAATGTTTTTTTTGTTCATTAATTTTTTTATGAGATCACTTTGATTTGTTGAGTACCTGAGGCTGAAATCACAGGACTGTAAACATGATTGTTGGGCTTCATTTCTGTACTGAAAAGTCATTTCAAGATTAGTTAGTAAATAACAATTAGCTAATGTTGTTCATGAGACTAAAGTCATCTCACTGTGTTAAAGTAAATATAATAGGGCCAAAATTATAGTTATTGTCAGATTATTATGATATATTACAGCAGTAAGCTTGAACTCTGTGTCATTCACTGAACTTTAGTAAAGATTCAAGTTGCATTTATTCAAATTTCCTAACACCTTCAATCTTCACTCAAAGACATCTTTGACAGTGTGTATATAGATGTATTATATATGAGAGACAAATATTGTTCGTTTAATATGTTGGCATTACTAAATGTGGCTCAATGCTTACATATATGTGTAAAAAGAAAATATACGAGCTGTGATAACTGTTTCTGATAGAATGAAGAGTAGACTGATATATTAGATATTCTTTTATTGGGTGAGAAAATCAGACCATGTCATAACTGCTTTAAATCATACAGAATAGATATCAGAGCCTTAAACAGGCTGACTTCTGCTAAATGGTCCAAACTGGGCAGAAAGTCTACAAACACATAACATCCTCATAGAATATGATGTAACCAGAGATGGGCAGTAACGCGTTACTGTAATCCGATTACTTTTTTCAAGTAACGAGTAAAGTAAGGGATTACTATTGCAAAAACAGTAATTAGATTACGTTACTTCCCGTAGGAACGCTGCGTTACTGCGTTACTAAAACCGTGATTTTTTTGCGAGAATGTCTCATGACAGTGACGTAAGCAAGTGCGACGTTCGTGACAACAGCTGTGTGCAGATCAACAGTGGATCATATATCGAGTGCGGGAGAGAGTATGAGCATGCAACGTTTAAAGCGTGGAAGTACTGACCTTACTTTGAGTTTGATTCCATAAAAAGTGACAAAAACATTAGTGTCCGTTGTGCGTGGGAAGAAAACTTCTTTTACAGCGAAAAAACCCTAAACTTCCAAACAAGCACCGAGTAGCTACGACGTAATGGGAAACTCACAGAGAAACTCGCGGATTCTTCCACTGACCGCTGCGGCACAAATGCACCAGGGTAAACCTCCGCCTACCTCACTCCTGCTTTACAGGTAAAAATAGAGCATCTATATCATTGCATCTATTTGAAAGAGTGAGTGTAAACACACACAAAAAAATATTTTATGTGCTGGAATGTGCAGAAAATAGGTTTAAATATTAAACAAATTTCTTCCAGTCAGAGAATGTTGCAGATAATTAAATTTTTGCTTGATGCATAAAGTTAAAAGATTAAAACTAATAAAACAAGTTTTAAAAAGAGACTTTTCTATTTGATTACATTTTGTATGATGGATTATGCAGAAAATGTCACGGTTTGACAGGCAGACCGTGGGGGTGTAGGGAAGGAGGACCCAGGCGCGGTGCTCTGTGTGCGAACAGTGCGTTTATTTACAGTGTATGGTGCAAAACAACAATAAATCCCCGTGTTTCTCAAGACTCCCATGTCGTGTCCTCCTTGTGCTCTCTGCTCCGTGTCTGCACTCCCGGTGCTCGCTGCTCTTTGAGCCTCCCACGCTCCTCCTGCGGGAAACAATAGCGGCAGCTGTCAGGACACTTAACAATAGCAGGCATGCACTAAACGACTAACCCTAAACTGGGTGACTAACGTGGAGTCTCACGCAATGATCCCGCGTCGGTGGGAGCTCCAAGACTCTCCTAAGTAGCTCCCCCGACGAGGCCTGATCAGCAGCAGGTGTGTGGCTTCGGGTGTGACCAGTCCGCCAGCAGGGCCACACCCACCAGGCCTGAAGGCGCCCGCAGAAACAGATATACACACACACACACACACACGTGCAAACAGGGAGAAGGACAGCAACACCAAATATACATACAATAATAATATAATTCATAGCTGCTCGGGGATCCTGGGTCTGACAGAAAAAGTAGAATTGGGCTGAACGATCTATCGCTTTATCACCTATTCAGGTTGTAAATCGTGTTTATAAAAAGTAGCTAAGTAACTAAGTAACTAAGTAATTAATTACTTTTGAAAATAAGTAATCAGTAAAGTAACTGGATTACTTTTTTGGGGAAGTAATCAGTAATTAGTTACTGATTACTTTTTTCAAGTAACTTGACCAACACTGGTGGGGAGAGGGGACACTTGGGCAGTGCGTTTACTGCATATAATGTGTTATCAACCTTTTCATCTTTTTTCCTTCAACAAGTTCATGTGAAATGTCTGATATTTTTTAACTCTTTCTGGCATATTCAGCTCATAAGTGACTTTACTCACTTGTCTGACAATCTCGTATGGTCCATGCCATTTTGTCAGCAGCTTGTTATTACTGGTGGGAAGCAATAACAGTACTTTTTGACCTGGAAGGAAGACCCTATCCCTGGCCTTCTGATCATACCAAGTCTTTTGATGTGCAGCTTTCATGTTGTCTTGCATCAATGATGCCATTTTCTCCAATCTCTCCCTCATGTTAATTACGTAGGCTGCGATGTTTTCACCCTCTGCTTTGGGGTCCTCCCAGCAGTCCTTAAGCAGATCCAGGGGGCCTCTCACTTGGCGACCGTACAAAAGTTCAAAAGGCGAGAAGCCAGTACAAACCTGCAGGACCTCCCGGTAGGCAAACAGAAGGTATGGCAGCCATTGATCCCAGTCAGCACCTGTGTCAGAGACAAACTTGCGCAGCATACTTTTGAGAGTCTTGTTGTATCTCTCCACTAGTCCGTCCATTTGGGGGGTGATACGAGGTGGTCTTAAGTCCCTTTATCCCTAACAGCTTATAAACCTGCTGCAACAACTTGGATAGAAAGTTTGTTCCACAGTCCGTCAGAATTTCTCTTGTTATGCCTACCCTAGAGAAAAGCTGCAGAAGACAATTAGCAATGTGACGAGCTTTAATTGATCTGAGTGGGAAGGCCTCAGGAAACCGTGTTGCATAGTCACATATGACTAATATGTAGCGATGACCTGTGGAACTCCTCTCTAAAGGGCCCACGATATCCATGCCTAGCCTCTCAAAGGGTGTTTCAATAATTGGCAGTGGTTGCAACTGGGTTCGCGCTACTCCTTTGCCTGAGGTCAACTGACATTTTTCACAGGAAAGGCAAAACTCAGAAACCTGGATATACATCCCTGGCCAAACAAAACGGCTGCTGATCCTATTCAGTGTTTGGTGAAAAGCCATATGACCTGCCCATGGAATTAAATGACCCAAATCCATAACTTTGTTCCTGAACTGTTGTGGGAGTGCTACAGCTTCGCACTTCCCCTTTCTCTGGTACAAGATGCCTCCTTTAATTAGGTAAACAGTATCTGCAAGACAGCTTACCTGACCTTGACTAGCCCCCTCTACCTCTGTTACCTTCTCAAACCAGGGTTTTAGAGTAGGGTCGCTTCTTTGAATTGCACCTAAATCTGAGGGAACATCAAACTCAAGCTGGTTATTTGGCTTAGGAAACAATGCTGTACCTTTTTCCCCTGAGCCTTTGAACTTTTCTCTTCTTTTCTGAGCCCTAGACTTCCTAATCTTCCCTGGCTCTGTTTTGAGAGACTCCTCAAAAAATGGTAGCTCTTGCATCATTTCATTTGCACTTTGTGCTCTTGTGACTACATGACAGGGTTGAAATGGCTCAACTGTCATATCTAGAGGAAGTGAGCTTCCAGATTCATCACCTAAGCCTTGAATGTCTTTCTCAGCACTCACTTGAGGGTCATACACTGACTGATGTATTAGATCAAAAAGAGTGGGGATGTCATTACCAAGTATCACTAAATATGGCAAACTGGGAACCACAGCTACCACTAACAAGTAGGTTTGACCTCCCACTGTCAGGTAAACCTCAGCAGTGGGGTACCTGTGTTCATCTCCATGCACACAACTTATTGTAGCCCCAACCCCACTGTAGCTTTTCTCCTGAAATTATGCTACAGTGTACAAGAGTTTGGAAGCACCCAGAGTCAAGCAAAGCTTCCTCTTTACGCCCATTAATTAAAACAGGGACAGTACAAGCTTTCTTTTCTACCGGCTCTGTGGCTGATCTTGGAACTGCACACAAAAGAGATGGTTTTGACTTAAGGGCAGGGCAAAATTGTTGTGTATGGCCAAAGTTATGACAGTGATAACATTTAATATCCTGAAATGAAGACTTAAAGGATTTCTTCACATTGTGAGGTCTATGAGAAGGGAGCTGACTAGAACTAGAAAGATTTCTAGCCTGAACTTGACCAGAACCCTGTTCACCCCCAATGGACTTACTTGGTTGGGCGTAGTGGGTCTGAAGTAGGTGCTCTTGCTTCCTTTTCTGGCTGAAGTGAAAACCTCTGCGAGGCTAGCTGCTTCCTTTGCTGTCTTCAGGTCATGCTCACGTATCCAGATCTCCAGCTCTCGGTTAACCATTCTCAAAAACTGCTCTAGAATTATCTGCTCAGATATTTCTTCTACAGTTGATTTTTCAGGTTTAATCCATCTTGAAAACCGGTCTTTCAATCTTACATAAAGTTCACATGGCGTCTCACCTGGTTCAACTTTCAGAGATCTGAAGCGGCATCTGTAGGTGTCAGCAGTGATCTCATATTTTGCCAGAATTGCCTCTTTCACTTTATCATAATTCTCAGAGTCTGTTAAATCCATAAGAATGTAGGCTGTGCGGGCTTTACCTGTCAACAGGGGAACCAGACGAATAGCCCACTCATCTCTGGGCCATCGACACACGTTTGCCATTCTTTCAAGCGTAGTCAGAAAATGTTCAGTGTCATCTTCTGTTGACAGAGGAAAACGTTTTGGTTCAATTAAAGACCTGGACCCACTGGCCATTGGAATGTCTTCACCATTGAATCCAAGTTCTTGTTCTTCATATGTTTTAGGGGGCGCTGGCGCCTCTGGTGGATCAGGCTTATCAATTACAGCATTAACTTGTAGCTGGATTTGCTGAAATTGATGCTGCATGCCTTTCCACCTTTGTTCCTGATGTGACAAATCCTTCTCCCACTTTTGGTCTCTGGCTGCTTGAGACTGCATAAGAGATTTCACCAACCCTGTCAACTCCTCCAATTTGTCCTCAGGGCTTGTTGCTGCCATGGCCTCTAGCTCAGATGAAGCTCCAACTCCTTCATCAGGCTGCTCCTCATGGCCTGGCTTTCTTCCACCTCTTGTCATCATCTTCTCACTGTGGCATGAATGACACACTTCTGACACCACCTTAACAGGGCGGCCCTTAGCGGCTGGAAACACAGTGAGATGAACCAAGGCAAGTGTAGAGGAACAAAAGTATTTATTTGCTATACAGCTCTCCTTACAACAATTAACTCGTCGAGCTTCTTCACAGCACACAAATCCACCTCTAATGACAACTGGCAGTCTTAAATATGTTCAGCTGTCACAGATTAACCCATTCTTCCACTCTCAGGTAAATTCTTAAATCCCATCCTTCCACCACAGTATACAATATATCAATTAGAATAAATAAATACATAAATACATTTCACATTTTCATATTAATACATAGTTCACACTTTAATGTTACACCAAACCCAATATTATAAAAACCCAGAAACCCAAGCACAAAAAGATTCACCACACTCTCTTTACCAATGGTCTCTCCCGGAAACTTTAGATGGTGTCTGGACCCCCGGGGAAACATTTGCCCAAACACCTTGAAGAGGACACAGGCAAGAAAGGTGAGTAATCATTATCTTACACTTATTTGCACCACTTTTATTCCTAGATTTCACACACACATTTGCATTAGTTTTCCTTACTGGTAAACCTTAATCCATAAAAGCCATGTAGGGTCTTTAGCAGCCTGTCTGAATAAGCCAAGAGGAAGTGACATATTGAGGAGAGTACGTGCACGCGCTGTTGGGAGCGAGCGGAGTGCGGTACTGAGCGCGCGCGTGCCTTTACAGCCGAGGACTTAAGGAGTTGAAGGAGTTGAAGGAGGTGAAAGGCCTAACCTTTGTCGGGCTGTTGCAAGCAGCAGTTGATTGGTCTGAGGAAGAAGAGGCTCAACCCTCTGTTGTTCCCCAAAATAGGCCTAGATCTAAAGGTGCAGTGAATGCGACTGCACCGGTTGAGGATAGACCATCCCCCCTTACCATGGAGATGCTCCATGAGGAGATTAAGAAACTAGCTTCTCGCCAGGAAGAGTTATACCTAGTGATAGGTTTGTAGCTTAAACCTATTCGCTGGAACGTTGAAGACAATATAATTACACAGCAAAGCAATACACGAAGTAGGCAAAGTTCTTCATCATTCTCGTGCACGGGAGAGAACTGGACAAACGCCGTTCCTTCGCTTGACCCCAGTTGCTCTCGTCCGCTCCCCCGTAACACTGCTCTTTTATTGAGGTTACATGAATATGCAGAGGTTCATTAATATATGACGTATACAAACACACAAAGAGTACCTTGCCTTTGTGTGTGTGTGTGTGTGTGGGGGGGGGGGGGGGGGGGGGGGTCAGAGTGTGACCCCATAAATGACTTCCCTAAACCTGCTGGTTTGGAAGTCCAGCAGTTCATCTAAACAAAAGGCACTTAGCCTAAAACAGATATAGCTACGTTTATCCTACCATAAAACAATAAAACAATGTACGACCTCTTCCCATGCTCCCAGGATGTAGGTGTGGATTCCAGAACACTCTGGAATGCACACCAAGCCTTTGCAGCCTGCTAAAGATCACACATCCTATAAGTACACAATTAATTATACACCTCTAAGCATATATGGTTAAATATTTCTAAGCATAAATGACAATCAACAATACAAAACCTAACACCTAGCACTGCAGAGCAGGGAAGGGGGGAGCAGCCAGCAGAGTGTACAGCGCAGGCGAACACCCCTAAAAGACAGTGAAGGGCGATACATTTGCTACAGCTGTGGGGAACCCGGCCATGCTAGCCGGCGCTGTACCAAAAAACTAGACGGGGGATGAATGTTATAGAAGATCTCGAAGCACTTTTTATGGGGGTTGTGTCCAAATGGATCCTTACGCTCCCGACGAGACAGAGGCCACCGTCCGTAGGTTGATAGCCCGAGCGAGGAAGGAGACCTCCCGCATGGGTCCGGGTGGCAAAATTGGGTTTGTCAAGGTGGCTGGCAGGGAACCCATCATCATTCCCCCGATGAGCGAGAAAGTGGTGGAGGGCCGTTGCAGAGTCCCACCTAGGGTTGAGTGCCAAGTGCTGGCTGAGGCGGCAAGAGAAATAGAGCTGCCCCGGAGACTGTTAGTTGCCAACACTCTCGCGATGACCAGTGGTGGAAGAATCCCTCTCAGAGTGATGAACACAAGTGAGAGAGCTGTCAAGTTGATGCCTAGAGCCAGGCTTGCAGTTGTTAGCAAGCCACGAGCTGTACTCCCCAAAGAGGTTGTACAAGTAGAGGAGAGAGAGGGGGCGCTCGTGGTTAAGCTGCTGGGCCAGGGTGAGAGCATAGCGACAGGGGGCGAGGTTAGGCAGTTACCAGTCCCTGTACAGGCCAACACTCAAGATCTCACGGAGCTGCAGTGTCAAAAGCTTTGTCAGCTATTAGCCAAACACAAAGGCGTATTCTCAGCAAGTGAAATCGATTATGGCTATACCACCACTTTGACACACAGTATCCCTACCGAGGCACCCCCTATCAAACAGAGGCACCGAAGGGTCAAACCCCATGTCTTTCAGGAATTTAAGAGGCATGTTCAGGAACTCGTTAGCCAGGGGATCCTCAAAGAGAGCTCAAGTCCATGGGCCTCACCTGCGGTGGTAGTTATTAAGAAAGATGGAAGTGTTCGGTTCTGCTGCGATTACAGGCGGTTGAACGAAGTAACGTGCAAAGATGCATACCCACTTCCTCGCATCGAAGAGTCGTTGGACGCGCTTGGCAATGCGCTGTTATTCTCAACCCTGGACCTGACTGCAGGCTACTTCCAAGTGGCCATGAGCGAAGCGGACAGGGGAAAAACGGCGGTTACAACATCATTTGCCTTGTTTGAATGGACTCGGATGCAATTTGGCTTGTGTTAAAAAAACTCAAACGTGCTCTTCATGCAGCTGAGTACATCAAGTGTTTAAAACAGAAGCTGTGCAGGTCTGAGATCAGCAGCGTTGTGAAACACCAAACTGAGGTCCTGTTAATGCTGATATATAGTGACACAGTTACATGAGTGATTATTCCTTTTGTTTTTTTGTCTTTAACTTTATCAATAAAACAGCTGCAGCTTTCACTACAGCACATGAGGCACTTTAACCTTTGTACTGTTTTCATCAGTTCAATTTGCAGTTAACATGTGAACATGTTGGATGATCTGTCTGCTGTCACTCGATGGGGCTGAGGTCTGAATCTGAGGGCAGCTCCTGTAATCACAAAGACAACAGAACCATCAAACTCAAATATAAATTTTATCCCTCAAAATTTAAATAAAGCTGATTCTTCTGTCCTCACACACTCAGGATCTGAAGTTCTTCTCTTACATTTTTTTCAGTATTTTCAGTATTACAGTACACTACAGTACTTTAATCCATAGTTCCTGATTAATGAGGAGCTACAAGGTACAAGCTTTTAAAAAAATGTTACTGTCTTTACAGATGTGGCAAGAGAAAACATGCTGAAAACATGCTGTTGTTTGCAAATATTTAATATTCAGCTCTGCACAGGAGCTGAAGCAGGATGCAGCCTGTTGCTTTTACAGTATAATACTTGTAATAAAAGTACAGTAACAGTAATTAGTGACTGAGCAGCCCGGAGCGTTTCTCTTGATTTCTTTAGTCTGTGTAAATTCATTCACCTGCACGGATTAGCTAAACGAACCCTGACAGCCGAGTGCCCATCTTAGCTAGCTAGGTCTCAGGAGCTAGCTAAGGACAGTAGTTACGGATTAGCTTACAAACACGTTTAACTTACCGAAAAAGTGCAGCAGGGCCTCGGGTCCTTCTGTCGGGTAGTCCAGTTTACTGAAGAACACCTCAGGCTGTCAGGTTAAAACACTCGGTCGTGTTTGCGTAGCGTAAACGCTGGGCGTCCTCTCAGAGCCTACGCTCTATCTGCTATTCCCGAACAGAGATACGCAAGTTTCTCCGTGACTGCAGCTGCCAGTCAAAGCTGTTATGATGACGTTTCACCCCAATTTAACATCACCGCGGTAGGAATTAGAATCAAACTTATGGGAGAGGAGACCCCTTGAACATCAATCAGCGTGATGAGAACTATTGATAATAAAAGAAAGAATCTTTGGAAAAAAATGATCTGAGGAGAATAAATTTATTTTAGTCTGACCCCAGTCCCATCCGCTAACATGGAGGAGGCGGGGTTTATGACCTATACTGCAGCCAGACACCGGGGGGGCATATAGACGCTTTGGCTTCATTTTTGGGGAGCTGTCGCGTCGTCCATGTTTTATACAGTCATTGGTTAGTACCCTCAACTACACAGGTAGGCGCACACAAACACACAACCAGACCAGCTGGAGAACTGACGGGAAGTCTCACGAAATGATCCCGCGCCGGTGGGAGCTCCAAGACTCTCCTATGTAGTGTGAGCAATTAGAAATATATTTTACTGCTATTGTTAATAATCATCATCATTACCATTGCATTAATAATACAATCTGTAGTATTGATATTGTATTCAGATGTTTAAACATATTGGTACCCAATTAGCCTTTATTACAGGTGCAGTTATAACCACTCTAAACTGTTGAGTTGAATCTATAATCTTAAATGCTTTTGAATGCTTTTTATAATCTTAAATGTGTACGGGCTGGCCTTCTGTCTGGTGGAAAAGGTTACAAGTTGAAACTGAGTGCATTTCATGCTGACAAACACACAGTAGACTTTATTGTTTGCTTGTAACTCTAAAATTGTCTCTGCAAAAAGAGGAACAGTTTCTTGCAGGGTGGGGGTCTGGTTTTCCAGACGAGAAGTGAAAGTCAGATGACAGGAAGCATCTGCTGTGGAGACGGAGACAATATTATTTTAAACTGTCTTAAGTCATTGTGGTTTTGAAACCTATGTATGAACTGTATCTGAGTGACGTTTAGGGGCGTATTAAGTTTAAGCCCTGAAAGGTATAAAACACCTGCTTATGCTCTGTAAGTTCGGGATCTGCGCTGTTTGCGTACAGCGGGCGGTCTTCCCACGCGTGTGCATTAAAATCATCGTTTGACTCCGCCCGGCCGGACCAGTGTTGTTATTATGGAAGTTGATTCCCTCCTCTACCCCTCCTCAATATTGAACCTAACATTTTGGGAGGCTCGTCCGGTTATTGAGGAGGGAGAGTGAGTTGGAGGTGTAGATGGAGAAATCCGGGGTCCGAGGTGGTCAGACGGGCAGGCACGAATATCAGTGGTCAAAGTGAGTGGGCATAAGCCAGCTTATCCAAAGGTAAGGCACTACCTGTTGAATTATTTCCAAAATGTGCTAAATTGGACATGGAAAAATTAAAGTCTACTTACTGAAATTACTGGTGAATGTCTGTTTTGATTTTGGTGAAAATCTCATGAGAAGTTAAAGCAGTTGGACTGCTAAAAGGATTTAATGCGGTTGGACCGCTAATGAGGATTTAAAGCAGTTGGACTGCTGAGTGAATTTAGTTTATTAGGGAATTTGGTTATTTATGGGTTAAAACCCTTATTGGTTATAAGGTTGGACCTGCTTCAGTCTTACACTTTTTTGGGTGTTTTACTGTTGTTCCAAAGTATTATAAATTATTTGAAGGATGGTGGTTGGACCACTAGGAGGCGCAGTGCTCAGAGGTAACCCTTGCCAAGGCCAGGGACGCCTAGGCCTTTTCCTCTTTGAGGCATGGAGATTGTTGCTTTTGGTTTAGAGTGTTATTGAGCTTTATAACTATTGTTTGCAAATATTGCTAAATGCCTGTAACTAGGATGCTGGTTTTGCTCATTACGAGAGTATAAATAGAGTTTGAATGGATTGTTGTGAATGTGTGATCTGTGACTGAGTTTTGATATAAATATATTGAGTGCATTGTACATGCTTAAGACTAACATATTAACTTCAGTAGTAACCTTTCCTCAGCAATAAATGCTGGTGTGTTTTATTTTTTAATTTCTTGTGTGTGCTGTGAGAATTAATATAGGTTTCAATTTTTTTTTGTTTTTTTTTGACTTGCTCTTTCTGATTATGAAAGGCATGTCTAAAAGACTCTTAGGAAAGTGTATTTTGAGTTATATTCCTCAACTCCTGGCACAGGTTAAGTGTGTGAATGCTGTGAGAAGCAGGTTTTAAGTGATTGGGTGTGATTTGTACAAAAATAATAAGTAAGAAAAACTTAGGAAAGTTGATAGTAGAGTGAGTGAAAAGTGGAAGTCTGAGAGAAAATAGCAGCTGTGTGTGTGACAGGAAATGGTGTGTGTAACAGGAACTGCATGCCCATAAAAGGAACTGACTGTGACAAGTGAGCACCCAGAGAGAGAAACAGACGAGTTAAACTCTAGGCAGATGAAGCAAATGGAAGTTTTAAGAAAAGAAATGAAAAGGATATTGACTGACCTACAACCTCGGCTGAGCAGGTCCCTCCGGCTTGCTGAGGTCTTCCGCTGGCAGCACGCGCTCCTGTTCCAGCTCGCTGAGCTGCGCAGCTGGCGGCGCGGGCACCTCCCGCTGAGCTCCGGCTGATTATTGATCAGTTTCATGATTAAATTAGCAACAGGAGAGAGAAGGAAGAGAATGAGAGGAGAAGAAGAGGCAGCTGTGCAGTGTAACGACAGAATAAATCCATCTTTGTGTCTTTTTCCATCCTAGACAAACTGCGTCCCTTCTCAGCTCAACACGAAACGGGTAATAATTTCTGTGAATGCGGGACGATTCTGTCTTTTTACGGGACAGTTGGCAACTCTACTAACTAACCTTATGAATAAAATAAAGTTCACTATCAGTAACATAGCACCCACCCAGCTGTATAGAAACTCCGTCATGCTAGCTAGTACCCAGTACCCAGAGTTATTGTAACTGACTGTAAGAAGTCAGCACAACAAAAGTAAACTACACCTGCAGACCCAGATAGACTGCAGGTCATAACTTCTTACCTGAAGTTCAGTTCACTTGACACTCGGGTCTCTCCTCCTCCTGTATATCCTGAGCTATTTTAACACATTGACCAGCATCTGGCCAATCCACCACCTTTTATTGTTTATACCGTTACAAAAAATAATAGTTAAAAACCAGCTATGGTCGTGCCATCAATTAACCCTAGGCACGCGTGCCCTGATCTATAGTGTTACATCCAGTGTTGGTCAAGTTACTTGAAAAAAGTAATCAGTAACTAATTACTGATTACTTGCCCCAAAAACTAATCCCGTTACTTTACTGATTACTTATTTTCAAAATTAATTATTTAGTTACTTAGTTACTTTTTAAAAACACGATTTACAACCTGAATAGGTGATAAAGTGATAGATCTTTCAGCCCAATTCTACTTTTTCTGCATAATCCATCATACAAAATGTAATCAAATGGAAAAGTCTCTTTTTAAAACTTGTTTTATTAGTTTTAATCTTTTAACTTTATGCATCAAGCAAACATTTAATTATATGCAACATTCTCTGACTGGAAGAAATTTGTTTAATATTTAAACCTATTTTCTGCACATTCCAGCACATAAAATAAAATATTTTGTGTGTTTACACTCAGTCTTTCAAATAGATGCAAGTAAAACACAGCAGAAAATAAATAAAGTCAAAGACTAGCGGTCCTTTTGCTCTATTTTCACCTGTAACGCAGGACTGTGGCAGGCGGAGGGTTACCCTGGTGCAGGTGTGCAGCGGTCAGTGGAAGAATCCGCGAGTTTCTCTGTGAGTTTCCCATTACGTCGTAGCTACTCGGTGCTTGTTTGGAAGTTTAGGGTTTTTTTCGCTGTAAAAAGAAGTTTTCTTCCCACACAGTGAACAGTGGACACTAATGTTTTTGTCACTTTTTATGGAATCAAACTCAAAGTAAGGTCAGTACTTCCACGCTTTAAACGCTGCACGCTCATACTCTCTCTGCACTCGATATACTATCCATTGTTCATCTGCACACAGCTGTTGTCACAAACGTGGCACTCGCTTACGTCACTGTCATGAGACATTCTCGCAAAAAATCACGGTTTTAGTAACGCAGTAACACAGCATTCCTACGGGAATGTAACGGTAATCTAATTACTGTTTTTGCAATAGTAATGCGTTACGCGTTACTGCCCATCTCTGCCCACTGCCTGTCAATAAAGAACTTTGTGTTGACAAGATTGTTAGGTAATCATTTACAAATCTATAATATCTGCATGGACTGTGAGTCAGACGATCTGAGGACATAAATGAACTCTCCTGAACATCCTGCAGACAACTCTGATGATCATCATGTTCAGAATCAGACCAACAGTGTGTGTCTGTGCTGTCTGTCAGTGACTCTGAACTACAGTATATTCATCTTCAGGCTGTTCATGAGATTTACTGTTTTTTTATGGTTCCGGGTCATTTTGACCAAGCATTTTGAGTTTTGGTTTGATTTTGCTTCATGGGTTGTATTCTGATTCTGTTGTTGTGCTTTGTTGGTTGTTATTATAATTCTATGGTTCAGTTTATTCTGGTTAAGGGTTTAGTTCTTAGGTTTGGTTCTTATGCCTCTGTGTTTAGTGTAGGTTTATTTCAGTGTACAAATTGTGTCTTTGTGAATTGTTTCTTGTTTCCTGTTTTACTTTACATATATATACATGACATAAGGTACACGTCTTATGTCAGTGTATTCAGTTTTGCTTTCCCCATTTCTCATTAGCCATAATTTCTCCCAACTTTGTTTCCCTCCTGTCTCCTATTCCCTGATTACTCCACTGTGTATTTAAGCACTGTGTTTGCCTTCTACATGCTGTGTGTTTTTTTCCCCTCATGTGCCTGTTTACTTTTTCTCTTCCAGTGCTTCAGTCCTTAGATCTATATGTCCAGAGTGTTTTGGTGAATTTAATTTACTAAGAGTTTTTTTCCCAGCAATAAAGCTGCACTTTAAGTTTGACCTCCTGGTTTTGAGTTCTGGGTTTGGGTCCTTTCCTGCCTGCTGCACACAGCCCAACATGACACAAACTCAAACTGTGTTACGAACATACATGAATTTATGAGCTCTAATCTAAAATGGAGCTTCAGGTTCAGCAAATTAACTCTTTTATGTTGGTGTGATTTATATTTATTGACTTCATGTGACTTTTTCCTCAAGTTCAGCCCACTGGAAGACAGTTTGCATTTTCTTCTCTTTAGCAGACTTTCTAAAACGATGACGCATTTTAGTCATGTGATGCAGTCATGTGACCAAATAAACAAAGATCCCAGAGACCATTACACAGCAGTTGTTTTGTTTGCTCTCAATTTTGACAGCCCTATTAAAGATTCATATCAAACTGTACATGCGCCAGATAGCTTTTCTTCAAATTCTTTAATTCTCACTCACTTTTGCAACTTTGCACATTTGTGTTGCTTGCAGTAAAAACTCCACCTCATTGTTAGTCCATTTAAAAAACTCCTCAACATTTTGCCGCAACATTTCAAAGAGCCGGAAAGTAAATAAACGGCTGACAGAAATGAGACAGGCCGAATCTTCTTGCGTTTCACGCATGTGCAGTACTGGAACGTATGTGTTTTTGGCCGTTTCAATGTGAACGCACAACTCTGTGAAAACAACTGAAAATGCTAGTGTGAACGCGGAGCGTTTTCAGACGAAAACGGCGTTTTCAAATCTATCCAGGCTAGTGTGGATGTAGGCTTAGTTTGTAAATCCATCTTATCAAATTTTACAGAGTTTACAAACTGTTATAGACTCTGATATTTCTCTCTCTCTGATCCTGCACTGAGAAGTTTGACAACCTCTTCAACTTTTCTTTAACTTGACACACTGTCCAGGTCAGACACCCTGATCTACTTTTGTTGGGCTGAAACTTGATGACTTTTCTTAAACTGACACAAAATACACAACAATGAAATTGCTATTTAAATATGTTATACTCTTGTACAGATGATACAAACTTTTGTACATTGGTGCTGTTTTGGGACAATTTAAATCGTATCAGTTTAGATGGATTTTTAGATCCACCAGTTTGGCTCAAATGAAGGAACATTGTGATTTTAGAATAATTTGACACTGTGAAAATGTTCACGTCATGTTTGTGTGGATTTTAAAGAGACAGTGGTGTCAGAGGTCAAAGGGCACCTTGATTCAGCCATGACTGTGATGTTTCTGTTCACAGCACGTTCATCCTGCTGCCCACAGAAACAAACTCCAGCAGTGAATTAGTAAAATAATACATGGTGCACATAATGAAAAGAGGTCATACATGTCTCTACAGCTGCTGAAGTGGATTCTGGGTCTCTGACTCTGACCACAGTACAAAAACATAAATGGCTGTTTCTCATTTATCCGTGTATGCTGTATGTGAATGTGTGGTTCATACAGAACTATATGGTCGGTAACACTAACATATGAGCATGAGTATCACATTAGCACATAAAAGAACAACAGTGTGGCATGAATCATTACAGCAGTGAGGGCAGTGTGATGAACTGATGCTCTGATCTCTGGTCTGACCAAAACTTTAACTCTAAACATCTCTCCACTGTTAGAGCTTCTGCACTGTTTTAGGTTCAGTTCAAATCATGGTTCTTATTTTTCTGGCCTCACAGTGTGAAGCCTCCACCTACATCACTGAACTGCTCCACCCTGCTTGACTTCTGTACTCTTCACTCTGTGGCCTTCTTTAAACAGCCTGTTTTTGTGTTTGTGGTGTTTTGCTTGGCTGTGCCTTTATCAACACTGTTTTGTTTTCCTTTGGGTTTTTTTATATCTCTGTAATTAAGTCTCAAAAAATAAGACTTTTTAAGACAAAGACGAGTCTAATGAGTGAATTCCTTCTGTAGATGAATGAAATATAACCAGTGTGTAAGTTTTAATAAAGAGTTGTCTGTTATTTATATATATATATATATATATATATATAAATAACAGGCATGATATAATATGTCTGATAAGTAGGAAGAAAACCAGTCTAGGGCAGAGCCAGATATACCAGCCAAAACCTTGAGCCTGTTAAGTAGGATTTTGTGGTCGATGGTGTCAAAGGCAGCACTAAGATAAAGCAAAATGATCACAGAACAGTTCCCTGCGTCAGATGCCATTAGTAGATCATTATAGACTCTTAACAGAGCGGTCTCTGTAGAGTGCTGCTTTTGAAAGCCAGACTGAAAAGGGTCAAGAATGTGTAATAGAGACCTGAACTGATTTTCAACAATTTTTTCAAGTCAAATTTGTCCAGCGTCCAGCAGCCTCGTCTCAGGGTGGCTGTGGTTACAATGTAGCTTGCCACCACCAGTGTGTGTGAATGGGTGGATGACTGAATATGTAAGGCGCTTTGGGTCCATAGGGACTAAGTAAAGCGCTATATAAATACAGGACATTTACCATGATGTCATCAGAAATCACTCTGGAAATACTCAGAAACAAACATGGTTTATGGTTTAAAGCTGATTTACTTTCACACTCCAACACTGTTATTATGTCCTGCAGTCTGAGTGTGTAACAGCACTGCCCCCATGAGGTCAAACTGGAGCATTGCACATAATAATTCTCACCCAGCAAACTTCATTAACTCCACACACAATTTAGCTTCTCTACCAATGACACAAATTGAAAAATGAATAATTTAAACTAAAGTAACGAAAAACTGAGAGTCATTCATGAAATAAAAGAGGTTGTTCCTCTGCACCTTATGTAAATTCAGTGTTATTCATTTCATTTCTGTCATCCTGTATTTTATGTATGTAAGATTAAGATTGGTTATTTATGGTCGGTTTACAAAGCTTTGTGTATGTTTGTGTAAATGTATATATCCACGTGTGTTTGTGTGTGTGTGTGTGTGTGTGTGTGGGGGGGGGGGGTATTGTGTTGTGTACATATTGTTGTGATTTACACTGCTGTGCTTGAGAGTGACCATCTACCACACTGTAAAATGTAATTCTAGATGTTTGTTATTTCAACATATTATTCTATATCAGTTTGACGATAGATGACTGAAGTTGTTGTTATAACATAAAATTACAAGTTAAAAACGTCCCAATTACACCAAAAAAAGCTAACTTGAAAACTCATGTCCAGCTAAATCAGCAACTTATGTGAACTTGACAATGTGGGGAAGTTGAGCACAGCAGGATTCAAAACTGTCCCACGTGACTGCTATCGAGGTGCATCATGGGGAATTGGCAGTTAACGGCATGGGTCGTGTCCAAATTCATGGGCTGCATCCTCCTGAGGACCCGGCCTTCGCGGTCTACGTGGGCCGGGTCCTCAGAAGGTCAGGTAGGCCGGAAGTAAACGGCTGGGGAAATTGGACGGTCTAGCCTTCTGATTAGCGTCACCGCTGACTCGGTGGAGTTTAATAAACTCGGCCGTTTTGCACTGCCCGCTGGGGAATCTGCAGCCTGGCCCGCCGGATGTGGAATTACCCGGCCGGTTGGCCAAGAAGGAAGCGACGTTCACGCCGCCGATGCCCATTGCCACAGCCAGGTCCTGAGACTTCTGAGAGACAAGAGATAATAATCACGAGCTTTCCAATTTAAGGACTGTTTATTCTGGGGCTGTTTTCTGTGCTGCCAGTGAGGATAATGGTGTTTTCCCTGGCTCGCCATGCAACTGTCGTTAATAAGATTGTGTTTCCTGAAGCTCAGTTGGCTGCCCGGCCTGAAGCTCAGTTGGCTGCCCGGCCTGAAGCTCAGTTGGCTGCCCGGCCTGAAGCTCAGTTGGCTGCCCGGCCTGAAGCTCAGTTGGCTGCCCGGCCTGAAGCTCAGTTAGCTACACAGCAGCCACTAGCTCAGTTAGCCGCTCAGTCGTCACCTCCATCACATTCAACCTCACAACCCATAGCTCAGTCACTACCACAGCCAGACTTACTACAGACTATGTTACAATCCATAGCCCAGGCAATAGCTCAGTTGGTAAAAGAATCATCAGCCTTATCATCAGCTCAGTCTCCAACTTCACCACCATTATCGTCCCAACCTTTACTTCAGTCGCCCTCAGGTCAGCCACCTATTCAGCCATCATCTTCACCTACTCCCCCTGTACAGCAAGCTGTGTTTATTCAACCCATAAAGAACTGTTCCTCTAATTCTAAGCAGAGAGATGAACCAATAAATATTGTAATCAGTCCTCAAAAGCTGGCCGTTTCAGAGACTGTGCGCACTCCAGGGCCTCCCCAGAGGCTGGGTTTCAATCCTCAGCCCACTCTGGACCCCTGGAGGCTAAGAACCCAGCTGAGGACTGCACCCGGCTGTCGCTGCCTGAGCAGGGTCAGTGCTCTGTGCAGCTGCAGTCAGCCATGTGTGTGCCAGGGGCCCCTGTGCCCGCTGGTTCAGTGACTGTTTCCGCTGGGGGTTCTGGAGAGCCCGGCCAGCCTGTCCTCGTCTCTGCTGGAGGGTCCTCTGATCTGATCATATATTTATTTCAGTGACTAACAGAGAACCTGAGTCTAAATGTGGTCAGATGAAGTGTGAGGTTGTGAGAAAGTCTCTGACTGCATTCATAGATGTGTCCTTTCGGCTGCTCGCTCTGCTCCAACCTTTGGTCTCTAAGGCTACGTCCACACTAATACATTTTCGATTGAAAACAATCGAAAACAATGACACATTTTAGTCATTTGATGCAGTCATGTGAGCACTTCAACCAGCTCATCTATACAACAAACAAACATCAACAACCAGGAAGCAGCTTCACCTCTGATCACACACTCAACTCTACTCACTCACATGGAGGAACAACGTGAAGATAGATGATGGTGATTGGTTCCGTACTGATGTCTCTCCTCCTGCGTTTTGTTCCACAGATCCAACCGGTTCTTAAAAGATGGATGCTGGTCGTCTGGAACAAACTGTCCTTTTTGGTAAAAAAGCACATATTCATCTTTCAGGTCTTCTCTGCTCCAAACTACGATCTTCTTGTTTGGAGCTCGACATGTCAGAGTGACGTTCTCTCCAGACCCAGCTGTGATGTTTTTCTCGTCTGAAAGAGGAAACAACGCAGCAGAGAGGTCAAAGGTCAAAGTACAATTATGATCAGAATTATTGACTTTAAATATTTTGTTTATTTCCTTTGACATTTGAGTTTTTAGTCATGTTGGATTTAATGAACCTCTGAACATCCACCAGGTCACCAGTGACCCACTGAGGGGGAATTTTATCCTCATGCTAAACATGCAAAGTGTATTACCATGTAAACAGGCTCATACTCTTCAGTTATTTACCTCAGAGATAAACAATTTCTAACAGTTAATCTCACCTGCAGAGACAAACATGAGGACGCTGAAAAACAGCAAAGTGGAGCAGAGTGACGCAGTTCCAGCAGACATGTCTGTGTTTCTGAATTAAAATCAGGGCTTCAAATCAAATCGGAGCTTCAGATGAGACTATATGAGATGAGCTTTGAGGTTCAGATGAAGCTGAAAGTCCCTGAGTGAGAGAACAGGTCTGTAACTCCACACTTAAGAGTCAGAGAGGGAGGAACAGACAGTGGTGGAGGACACTGGTCCAGCCCAGTGTCCTCCAATGCAAACGCAGAAATGAAGAAAACTGGAGAGCAGCCAGTCTTTAAATAATGATGCCAAAATATTTGTACCTAAGAGGTCAAAATCAGGACTCTTATTTTCTTAAATTAATGAGGAATAATCTGGTTTTGTGGCTGAAACATATTTAATAACAGTCATTTGGTTTTGGACATGACTGATTATAACAAATATACACTGGTTAAAAGCTTTAGTGTCATTCAAGGTTGTTCAGCACTTTGGATTCAGAAATTATTTTCTATTATTTTAAGAATCATCAGCTCAAGATGATAACTTAAGTTGGTGCAAGTAGATTAGACAAAGCTTTTTAGACAAAACACTGAGTGCTCAGGGCAGAAAAGGGCTATTTGAGAACCAGTCTATTTACCATTTTCTTCAAGCCGTTTTTTTTTTTCCTTTTGTGTCACAAACATAGTAGAGAATATTAAAAAAAAAAAATTCTGAGAAACAACATTTATTTTGTCTTCAAAACATTGTGAATGAAGGAACAATGTACAATGTCCCATCTGAAAAGGATGATCTTTGAATATTAAAAGGTTTATAAAATGTTAGATCTGACATCTTCACTATACATCTCTCTTTGGTACGTACAACTCTGAATGCATGCAGATGGTTATCAAAACACTTCGTAAACAACATGTTTCCCATTAAAAAAAATGGCAAAAAAGCTGCCTGTTGAGAATTATTCTGAGAGTCTACATTTTGGGTTTTCTATCCCGTCCACTCCACACAGTACATAATATATGACATAACATCTTCCAGGCTATGACCTCAGAGGAGGGACCAGAAGGAAACTGTCACATCATCTGTGTGAAATAATCTTAAATTGTATTTAATTTCAAGTCTCACTAATCCACTCTTCAAGATTTCATCAAAGATTGTTTGTTAGGTAAGAGATGGAGCCTAAATGCAAGATTCAGGACCAAAAAAATTAACTCAAGAGAAGCTTTAGAGCTGAACTCTCAAAGTACAAAACCACTGCAGGTCAGGAACAAAGAATCTTAAACAACAGGAAATTCTTCCAGGAAACCAGATAAGCAGAACTCAATGCAGCACTAACAACAAAAACTTAAGTCAATTAAGTTACAAACCCAAAATACACACATACACCTAAAGAACTCTTGAATGGGAGCACAGAACTGAAGGCATAAAGTACCATGACAGGAACCCACATCAGGAATAAGAAAATAAAGACCCATAAACACTAAGAAATAACTGAATAGTTATTTTTTTTAAAACAAAAAAACAAAAATGATCCAAGCTATAAAAACAGGAGTTTCCTGGACAATTAATGTATCAGATCTGAGGACGTCGATTATAGCTGCTGGAATGTTTTGTTTATATGATGTTTATCTTTGCGGATGCTTGGAACTTTATTTAAGGTCTCTGGGCAAATTTAGGTGCTTTTCTTTTTCCTGTTGTCGCGGTAACTGATAAACTGCTGGGATGGTTTGGAAGAGTTGAGGCAAGTTTGTGATCTGGAGACACTTTGACCACATCTAATGTTTGTTGTTATATTATGAAAAATCACACAGTACTGTGCAAAAGACTTGAACCACCCAAACTTCTTTGTCTCTTTGGAATCAAATTTTAATTTCACAAAAAAATAATTAAATTCTCAATAAAAACCTCAATGTCAACCTTGCACATCGTCATTCAGTTGTAGCTGAACCATGAGCCGTCAGGCAAATCTCCATTAGCAAGTTATCGTGGATCACCCCGTGCGTGGGGCTGCACAGCATCAACACGTTAGCACAGTTAGCTCATTAACGTGGTTAGCTACGTAAAATGTTGTCACTGTGCAGGTGATCGGTGGTAACTCACTAACAGAGATTTGCTGCGTTAATGCTGTTATGGTGTTAACGTCATTTTAAAGAGAGTAACGCTGACAGCACTAATTCATACATGTTTGTAACACAGCTTTACTTTGTGTTCATGAACATCCTGAAAATTAATAAACTGTAGTTCAGAGTCACTGACGGGCAGCACAGGAAAGTTCATTTCTGTGTGTCTTCAGATCATTTGACCCACAGTTCTGCTGTGAGGTTTAAAGATGATGATCAGCATGTTCTTCACTTTTGGTGTCAACACAAAGTTTGGATCAGCAGCAGGAGACTCAGAGTTCAGCTCTTGACCCCTGACCCCTCTGAGATATCTCACATCTTCCCTGGTGAATTTGATGTGTTGGTCCACAAAGTTATTGTGATCAGTGGTACATCCTGAGATTTGACTTTCACCCAGGTGTAACTGAACCAATAACTTGGTGATGGTCCAGGGTTGGATAACAAAGCTCTCTTTTCCATGTTGGGGAAACCTGGAGTCAGCTGAGACTGAAGAAGTCACTTAGATGAGACCAGATTTGTTTTTGTTTTTTTAGATGAGAAAAAAAATACTAACAGCAGCAACAAGAAGCAGAGGTAAAGCTTGCAGTGCAATAGATTTATCCTTCTCCCCCTCACCCTTCCTGCCATTTTCTGTTTTAACTTCAGGTTTCTTCCTTTCATCCTTCTTTCCTTCTTCCTTCTTCCCTTCTTCCTTTTTCACTTCATGCTTCTTCCCTTCTTCCTTCTTCCCTTTTTCCTTCTTTCCCTCATCCTTCTTCCCTTCTTCCTTTTTCACTTCTTCCTTATTCCCTTCTTCCTTCTTCCCCTTTTCATTATTCCCTTCTTCCTTTTTCACTTCATGCTTCTTCCCTTCTTCCTTCTTTCCCTCATCCTTCTTCCCTTCTTCCTTTTTCACTTCTTCATCCCTCCCTCCATCCTCTGTGTGTCCTCCTGTCTGACCTGCAGGTGAGAAACAGGTGTGAGGTGTCAGCTGTCAGGTAGGTGATGAGTGAAGAACAGAACAGAATCCATTTCCTCTTCAAACTGCTGTCAGACATTATCTACTGCACTCTGATCACATCACTCAGACCAGCTGCTTTCTACAAAGTCTCATCAACAACATCTTTAGAAACAAACATCAACAACCAGGAAGCAGCTTCACCTCTGATCACACACACACTCAACTCTACTCACTCACCTGGAGGATCAACATGAAGGTGGATGATGATTATGAGCTCCCGAGAGCCCGTTTCTTTCATGAACACACGACACTCGTATGTTCCAGTGTCATTAATCGTCACATCCTTCAGAATCAAAGACACGTCTCCATCCTTCATCTGTCTGTCCTGCAGATCCACCCGGTTCTTAAAAGATGGATGCTGGTCATCTGGAACAAAGTCACCATCCTGGTACAAGTAGACATAGCCTGATGTCAAGTGAGCTTTGCTCCAATGTACAACTATGATGTTGTTGTTTGGAGCTCGACATGTCAGAGTGACGTCCTGTCCAGACTCAGCTGTGATGTTTTTCATGTCTGAAAGAGGAAACAACACAGAGCAGAGAGGTTAAAGGTCAAAGTACAATTATGATCAGAATGATTTTCTTTAAATGTTTTGTTTATTTCCTCTGACATTTTAGTTTTTAGTCATGTGGGACTTAATGAACCTCTGAACATCACTCAGCTCTAGATTACAGCCCACACAGACTCCATGTATCCTAATGAGGTGGGAGGAAAGAAAGAACAAATACTTTTTCGGGTATCTTTACTTTTGAGGATTTATTATTTTCTGAATACTTTTTATTTTAAGTCCCTGTATTTTTAAAAATAATAGTACTTTCTAATTCCTTTCAGACAGACTAGCAAGGGTAGGCAACTCCAGGCCTCAAGGGCCGGTGTGCTGCAGGTTGTAGATCTCACCCTGGGTCAGCACACCTGAATCAAATGATTAGCTCATTACCAGGCCTCTGGAGAACTTCAAGACATGTTGAGGAGGTAATTTAGTCATTTAGATCAGCTGTGTTGGATCAAGGACACATCTAAAACCTGCAGGACTCCGGCCCTCGAGGCCTGGAGTTGCCCACCCCTGGTTTAAAGGCTAAATTAGAGACTTGGTGCTACGTGTTTTTAAGGGTCAGATTCATTCAGCGCTATGACTGAAGAGAAATATTGTGATAATGGCTTTTGCAACATGCTTACACATCACACTAGTTAACAGTCAGGATGATATTTTCTGGGCAAAGGGAGTCTGAACAGAATGTCACGAACTTTGATAATAAATATAATATATATATATATATATATAGGATAATATTATTAATCAAAGCTAGGCTAGCCCAATTTTCTCTTCATTTTCTCTTTTCATTTCTCTTCCAGGGAAAGGAGCAAATACGAGGTGAGGTTGGACGTGAATGGAGAAGAAGACTCGTTGGGAGTCAGCAGGACTGCCATGTTGCTTCCAGAAAAAGACAGTCATAATAATACTTGTTATTGTTGAGGTATAAAATGGCCCAATCCAGGGGGTAACTGTCCCTGAGACAGTTAATTAGATGTTGTTTGTTTTACGTGTTTCTGTGATAGACTTATTTTTAATTTAGTCAATTTGTTTATTGGATAAATAATAAAAATGTGTAGCGTTGATTTGTTAACCAATCCTCGCTGTCAGTCCGTGTTCGGGAGACGCAAGGGGAGATGCTTCCTCCAGGGCCGAAGTTTTATCCTCCCTTCACTTTTGTGGAGTAGTGAGGCTGACAGAAATCAGCCGAGACACCCAGAACTAGAAGACATGAGGCTTTAATACCGGTACTGCACATTTCAAAACACACTGCATGGGCTGTAGCCCATTAGAACGCTGCTCCCGGTCGCCGCCTCTATCCGTGACATTCTTTTCGCTAATGGTCACATGACCAGAGTTTAGTTGAGAGCACAACTATGGCATTGTGGGTCAGAACTAGCATGGATACAGAGCTACAGATGCTGTATGTTCAGCATCTGAACATTTTCCTGCTAGCTCAAGACTGTTTATGGGCAATAATATGTGAGACTTTGATAAGATCAAAGACATTTACGTTGTAAACTTTGTGTTTTCTTCAGTGTTCATGGTTTCTGAAGAGAACGAGAGAGAGAGAGAGAGAGAGAAACAAACTTGAAAACATCAATATAATGTTTGTTGGAGCCCTGTAGTTACACAGGGTCATCTTTTGTGTGTAGACAGATGGCTGATTTCACAGAGAGGTCCAGTGCTGAAACTTGTAATTTTTGTGCTACATAACAGAGTCATGATAAGTAAGTTCATTGACATTAGAATTTAGATTAAAATATTTGCATCCTCATGTACTAAAGTGATTTTATTATTATATTAATATTGTATAAAAATGGTTAAAATTATTCTTCAGAGTTAAATATGCTCTTTGGACTTGGACTGTAGGACCATCACTCACTCACCTGGGGAAACCCTCAGGTTGATGATGCTGAGGAGTTTCCATGAGTCTGTTCCATTCACAAAGACATGACACTTGTATCTTCCAGCATCATTAATCGTCACATTCTTCAGAATCAAAGACACGTCTCCATCCTTCATCTGTCTGTCCTGCAGATCCACCCGGTTCTCAAAAGATGGATGCTGGTTGGCTGGAACAAACCGACCATCGTCTGTAACCAAGTGACCATCCTGGTACAAAAGAACATCCTTATCTCTCAGGTCAGCTCTGCTCCAATGTACAGCTGTGATGTTGTTGTTTGGAGCTCGACATGTCAGAGTGACATCCTGTCCAGACTCAGCTCTGATGAGTTTCGGGTCTGAAGAGGAAACAACACAGAGCAGAGAGGTTAAAGGTCAAAGTACAATTATGATCCGAATGATTGACTTTAAACATTTTGTTTTTTTCCTTTGACGTTTGAGTTTTTAGTCATGTTGGATTTAATGAACCTCTGAACATCCAGCAGGTCACCAGTGACCCACTGAGGGGGAATTTTAGCCTCACGCTGAACATGCAAAGTGTCAGAAACTACAAGATGTTAGCTTCCACAGAACAACAACATGTGCTGATAATAAGTGAACAGAATGTGTGAGAGAAAGCAGCCTCTCATTATAAGACACTGCGAGTCTCTTAGTGGCAGATTTAGATACATTTTCTTCAAGAGCACGTGTGATTCAAATGTAGTAAGTATACACATGTTTTGTATAAATATGTCACAATCAGCGGGGCTGACTGTGTGTAGAGTGAAAGGTGGACCCAAATGCAGATGAAACAAAACATGAAACGTGACTTGAATAACCAAACACGAGCCATTTATTGTGGCTGGCAAATTAACTGCAAGCAAAAGGAAAAAGGCAAGGCTAACAATATACTAAACTGGGTGAGCTAAATTAAATAAAAACCTACCACAGGAACATGGACCAGACATAAGAAAATTTGACATGAACTCTTGGCCGAGAAACAACGCAGACAATCTGACAATAACACACTGAAAACAGAGGACTTAAATACACAAGAGGTGATTAGGGGAAGTGGGAACACATGCGGGAACAGCTGACTGACATGAGGCTAATGACAGGACAGGGGAAGTTAAACTAAATACGATGAACAAAGAACACACAACTCCTTCAAAATATAACAGGAAACACGAGACACAGACATGACAATACAAACTTGATAACATAAGACATTCAGCATGAAACACAAAGGGTGAGGTAATACAGGGGCAGAAAACACAAGGAGTCTAATAACCAAATGAACTTCACTAATCTAACGAACTTAAACATAAACAACACCCAAATAAATTAAAACTTAAAACGCTGGGTCAACAGAAACAGGAACCTGACAAAATATAGTCTATAATTTTTTTTTTTCAAGTTGAAACTTGAATGTTGCATCCATGGAACATCCAAGAAATGTGAAACTGCTATCAAATAAGGGGTGCTATGTTAATATGTAACTTGACCTGTTAAGGTGTTTTTTGATGGAAATAGCTTTGGATTTCAGCAAAAATTGATCTATTAATACTGCAAATTAAACAAATGACCATTTTCAATTCTCTACAACCTATAAAATGTTTTACAACTCTGTGCTTATTAATTTGTTTTTTTAAATTTGAAAAACACTGTTTTCATTGTGCGGTTTGTTCAGTAACATTTAAATTATACTCGAATGGTTGACTCAAAAATTATGCTGACTGAATCGACTTTTTAGGAAAATCACAGAAAAATATAATTTGCATAATAATTTAGAACACAGTGTAGATTTTTGCTTTGTATGTCTCACCAGACCTTAACAAAAAAAATATTTGTAACTTGTGTAAATAATTGTTTGTTTTTTTTACAAACACGCAAATTCTAGTCTACAGATGCACAAGCATAACATTTTCAGATATTTTGGTTTACAAGGTTACAAAACTCAGTTCACAACTTTACAAGTACAAAACATTCATGAGCACAGTTTGAGCCCATCCACACATTACACTTCTTTGTCACAGCTGGATTACAGATGTTAAATCCACACAGACTCTATCTAACCTTGTGTCACTTTCACACACATTATTATTAATATATAACCTTCACTTTCTCACATAAACTCACCTGCAGAGACAAACACAAAGACGCTGAAAAACAGGAAATTGTAGCAGAGTGACAGAGTTCCAGCAGACATTTCTGTTTCTGTTTTAAAATCAGAATCTGAGATTCAGACTATATGAGATGAACTTTGAGGTTCAGATAAAGCTGAAAGTCCCTGAGTGAGAGAGCAGGTCTGTAACGCCACACTTATGACTTAGAGAGAGAGATAGAGATGGTGGGCTGGACCGGAGTCCTCCAATGGAAACGCAGAAATGGTTCTGCATTAGGTTAACATTAGGACTAACGTATATTAAATTATATATTAAATTATATTAAATTAATGAGGAACAATCTGGATTTATGGCAGAAACATATTTAATAACAGTCATTTGGTTGGATATGACTGATTATAATACACTGGATAAAAGCTTTATTGTCATTCATTTATTGTTCACCAATTTGGATTTGGAAATTATTTTATATTATTTATAAGTCATCAGTATATATACTATATATAAAGCTGAGAAGATAATTGAAGCTGGCACATGGAGATTAGACAAAGCTTTTCTTCAAGCTTGTTTTTTTTTCCTGTGTGTCACAAATTATGGCAATGAATATTAATAAAAAAGAGTAATTAAAGGGCATCACTGCTTTAGGTAAATCATTTAAATTATCACAACTGACACGTGTGTTTGTGTCATCCATCTTAGATGATTGTAATGATTTTTTTTGTTTTCTTTTTTAAACGGGCTTAGAAAAAATCTCAGTTTCACACCTCTGAGTGGAAAGCAACCATCCTCCGCCCCTCACACTGGTACAGTAACCCCACCACTTTTTTCCCCAGCAGTCCTCATCTTCTAGAATGACACCCTACCTTGGTCAAACTGAAGCTCCTCTGCTGCCACCTGTTGGATCTTTACATAGTTTACATATAGTACCTCACACAGGAAACCTTTCTTACACACACACTTTTTTTAGAGTGAAGAAAATAAAATAAAAACTGCTTTTGGAGGAGGAGAACGTATTTGAATATTTTTGTGAATTTTTTCCAAAAGATCAACAATGTCTGATAACTCATCTCAGCCTCCAATAATACATCATCATAGATATTTGATTCTAGTTTTGTGATCATCTGGATTGATTCTTTGGTCATAAGGCGAGCAGGACTCACTAAAGTGATGCTGTGCCTCTTCAATAAATACAGTGTCTGCAGTTCAGCAGAGAGGAAGTGTTTGTTTCTGTTTACCGGAACAACTGCATTAACCACTAAGATGTGGTGAGACAGATATGTCCTTTGGTTTACTTAAGTCTATTTTGTCTGTGTCTGTGAAGGTTCTCAGTCATCCAGGTCATCGTAGTCTAAGGAGCTTGGAAAGAAAAGCATCAGGACTTCTTTAAGTTGCTTGATGACGTTTCACCTCTCATCCGAGAAGCTTCTTCAGTTCTAAGGTCAAATGGTGGAGAGTTCCAGATTTAACCCCAGTGGGAGTATCCCCCCACAGAGGGACAATGAACCCCCTATTGAACCTCTACCTAATCACATGAGCCAAGGTGAGAAAACGGGTGTAGCTCACAATCAGCCAGGGTTTTGGGTGAGCTCATTGTGAAACCTGGCCCCACCCTATCATGTGATGTCCTGAGGTCAGATGGCCCAGGATGTGAGTGGGCGTTAAGGCGTCTGGGGAGGGAACTCAAAACTGGATTATAGATGGCAGAGAGTTGGTGTCGTAAACCACCGCCTCTGTTCAAAGATGGTCGCTCACAGTGGACATAGATGCTTCTTTCACTCCTCTTTCAAACCATCTGTCCTCTCTGTCCAAAATGTGAGGTGGCTCTTCTATGTTGTGCAATGCGTTTGTGAAGTTGCTGCCATTTCAGAAACGTTGTTTGTTCACAGTTAGAATAAAAAAAGTTCACAGCTTAGGATAAAATCTATAATTCCTGCTTCATGACTTAGTGAACTATGGTCATACATGGTTGAACACCCATTAAGTTATCAGCAGGCATTCATATATGTAGTTAACTCAAGAGGAAAATACACAGTAATACACAGAGTGGGTTGAACTAACTAGAATGAAAAGTTTGCTATTATTGAACTCAGAGATCAGAAGTTATTTTTCCAAATCTGCCTTCTGGAACTGTTTTTTTCAGTACACCTCAGTTATACTCTGTCTGTATCATTTTCTGTTGCATTAGAACAAAAGACGCAAAGCAAAACTGGCTGCCCAAGCCAACCTGTGACCATGAGCTGTGGGACTTTTTTACCCAAAACAGTTTTTCTTCTCCAAATTAGATAACTGGATGATGACTTTGACCTTTGACCTATGATGACTTTGACCTCAGAGAGGCTTTAAGCTTCATTGAAAGTTTAACAGGACTGAGCTCTGTGCTCATTCAGGAAATGTGATTCAAAAGGAAGTCCAGTCTGAGCTCATGAATTTGTAGTTTATCAGACACTGCAGCACTCAAGTCTGTGTTTTAATCTTATATTACTGAGTGAGACAATATAAATGTTTCCAAGGACAACAACGGGATACTTGTTGTAAGTTACTGAAGACATAAAACATCTGCATGCCAATAAATTAAGTAACTGATTTCCATTAAGTAGTTCTGCATCATCAGAGTCTAATTCAGTGATAAAAAGACATAAAATCTATAACATGTGGATGTCCTTTGGTCTGAGGTGCTGGGGGGACCAGTTGGAGACCAGCAGCTGGACGTCAGTGGTTGGACTGGTGGACTACTTCAGTGAAGAGTAGACGACGTCTGGCTCTGGTTTAAAGTCTGAACACAAACACACACAGTTCAAACAACAGGAAACATGATTACAAGCTTTGTAGGTTAATCAAGACCTCCAATCTCCACCTCTCTGCATCACACACAGTCCCAGTTCAGACTTTACTGGAAACCAGTTTAGATACAAATCAGAACGTCCACACTGCTCACACTTTAAACTGCTTCTTCAAACCTAGAGCCCACAGATCTGTGCTGATCTTTAACTTTGATCACATGATTTCTTCTAGTGTAGGTTTAGTGTTTCTTTCTCTCAGCTTCAGTTCTTATTTTGTGTTTGTCAGTTAGTTCCCTCTGTGTTCCGTCTGTAGTTTCTCTGCTTCACCTCTCAGTGTTTCATGTCTTACTTCATTTATGCTGCTGTTTCTGATGGTTGTTTGTGTCGATCTTCATTCCTGTTTTACTTTGTCAGTGAGGTTCAGTCTTTGACTGAAAGAGCTGCTCAGCACCCTCACAGACTCATACAGAGGGAGATGTGGGTTGTTCATGATGGAATACTGAGTGCATACGTGTGTTCTCACTATAGCAAGAGTAAGTATAGATACATCTAGCACAATATATACCTGGATGGTCTACTGATAACCAGCGGTAATGACAGATGTATGTTCTATAGTTATTCAGCTGTAGTCAACTGGACTGTCAGACATCTTGCTAATATGTTTCAATTTATCTCAAAGTCCTAGTGAAACATTTATGGACAGTATCCTACTGAAGACTAGTAACATTTTGCTCTCTGGGTACAAAAACAGTGCTCTGTTTTTTTCTCTCAAGCTCAGAGGTTTTACTTTGTAGGTGAACTGTTGTGTGCAGTTTTAGAGAAACAAATAAAAAAAATCTACTGTTTCTTGCAGGTTCAATCAAAAATAGACCCTGCACTATTGTCGGTGTTATTCTATTGCACGTCAACTTCAGCCGCCTGCCTGATGTACCAGCAGGGTTATAAGGAGCGTCACAATTATATGTTGCACCATTTCCTGTATTTGAAGCAACACTACGCTGTTGAAGTTCATGCACTATAACTTGTGTTTTCACTGTACAAGTTTATTTTTGTTGAATCAGATTGTGAAGATTTGTGTTCTGTGTTCATTTCCAGCTCTTTATTTTTATTCTTGGACTTGACTAGAGTACCTCTGCACGATTCACAGTTCAGGGTAATATTTCATTAGCTTACACTGAGCTTTGTTTGAGCCCCTTAGTTCATCCTGTCTAAGACAATCTGTATTAGCTCCTCTCCCTTTAAGGCAACTTTCTACTGATTGGCTTCCAATTACTAATAAAAGGTTGAAATAACAGGTGGCTGGAGCATATGTAACTGAGACCATATTAGGTATCTATGATATCATACAAACCCAAGAGTAGAAAAATCGTTATATGTTTAGAGCAATCTGCAGCCTGCACTTTTGGTTCTCATGGATTACTTTAAACTTTTCTTAGCTTAGCTTAGCATAATGACGGTAAACAGGGTGAACAGTCCAGCTGTACCTGAGCTTTCTTGTCCTGATGGTTGTTTGTCCATTACTGACATCATCAGAGCCCACTGCTGGGTAGACCACAGTTGTATCAGTCTCTGCAATATAAAGCATATAAAATTACTGAAACTACAGCAACACCATTGATATATTATTACTCAACAGCTGCAAAGTAATTGACAAGATTAGGTGATTAAGCAATTTTTATAATCTGCAGCATTTTTCAGCTTTCCTATGTTAACACCTCTGCTGTGAAACTCATAATGACGAGAAATAACTGACGGCTCATTCTGTGAAAAACAAGTGTGGATGACCACAAGGCTGCTATAGTCTAATAATACAAACGCACACACTATACCACAAAGCACAAAGCAAAAGGGTTCTCATGACTTGAACACTATCATTAGATCTTGTGGTGAGACGTCTAAACCTTAACCTGGTTCACACTAACTGGGGTCATCAACAGGACGTAGCTGCTGTGGTTTTACATGCAAGTTTAAAAATGGTTCAAATGTCTGAGAGGCTGAAAACACAGCTAAAGGTCTATGGACTGTTCAATCTGTTACTTAATTGGCTTCACACTAAACAAAAAAAAATTATCTTCTCAAGAACTTTCACAGGCACAACTTTCTGAGAAGATGGAATGATCTGCCTGCAGTCCTGACCTCGACCTCACTGAACACTTGTGGAATGTGTTAATAGACCTCTCTGCATTGAATCATATCTGTTATTAACCTCTGTCTCTCTTCCACAGCATGTCTTTTATCCTGTCTTCCTTCTCTCACCCCAACCGGTCGCAGCAGATGGCCCCGCCCCTCCCTGAGCCTGGTTCTGCCGGAGGTTTCTTCCTGTTAAAAGAGAGTTTTTCCTTCCCACTGTCGCCAAAGTGCTTGCTCATAGGGGGTCATATGATTGTTGGGTTTTTCTCTGTATCTATGAAGCGCCTTGAGGTGACTTTTGTTGTGATTTGGCGCTATATAAATAAAATTGAATTGAATTGAATCAGCTTGTGAGTACTAGTCATGCCATCATGAACAACACAACCACATACAATCTACATACCTGACTCTGCTGCTCAACTCACAAATTTTCCTTACAAATCTTGTGCCATTTAAGAGAAGAAACAGACTTTCCAACAGTATAAGATTTATTGCCAAGAAGCAATAAATTGGTGTTAAAACAAAGAAATCAAAGAGAAAGTTCCTTACTAATGTCCTATTTCTGAAACATCCTCACCTCTACTTTGCAGTGTTCCTTAATTGTAAAGTTGCAAAAAAGTTGTTTTAGAAACAAATCTAACAACTCAGCAGCCATTTGAAACACGTCACAAAGTTTCGCAATTATATTTAAAATGTTAAATGTCAACCTCAACCCTTTTGATGGAAACACAGTACTACCTTTGCTTTTTCTGATTGGCTGTTGAGGATCTGATAATTGGATGTAGCTGTACATGACATAAGTGATGATGTCATCTTCTCCAGCTTCTTCTTGATCTGCTGAAATGATGCAAAATTAAAAATAATATAAATTAAATATCTAAAAACAGGTTGCATTTAGGAAAGTCGTAACTATAATAATAATGAATGTGAACTTCATTCTTCTAAACAAACACAGACATGAAAGATCAGGAAGTCTGAGTCTCACCTTCAGGTTTCCTGTGAGCACATCGTCTCACCAGCAGAACCAGTGACACCAGTAGAACCACAACACAAGATGATCCAACAGAGTAGACCAACATCATAGAGAGAAGAGGATGAGAGCGTGATGGAGGAAGAGTGATGGAGGTTGAACCAGGAGGAGAGGTGAATGTAGGTGGAGGTGTAGATGTAATGCCATGAACAGTTATTGATGGATATTTGGTGGCAGTGAGTGAATGTGAGCTGGTGGGTGGAGGTGTATAGTTGGGTGGAGGTGTGGTAGTGGTGGATGTAGGTGGAGGTGTGGTTGTCATGCATGGAGCAGTTATTAATGGAGATTTGGTAGCAGTGGGTGAGGGTGTGATGGTGGGTGGAGTTGTGGTGCTGGATGTATGTATAGAGGTGGGTGAAGATCTGACAGTTGTGGTGGTTGTGGTGGTGGGTGTAGATGGAGGTGTGGTGGTGTGTTCCCCTAAAATAAAGCAAACACAGTCATGAAGTTGTCGTCACATTGTGAATGTTGAAAGCTGCAGAAACACAGACAGGTGAGTGTGTCACCTGTGACAATGATCCAGCTGGATGGAGACTCTCCATGACCGCTGATGTCACACTTGTAGAGGCCTTCATCAGACCTGGAAACATGCTGGATGGTCACGTGACCTGTAGGCTGCTTCCTGATGAGGGAGCCATCTTTATAGAAAGCAGCTGGGAGGTTGGAGGGAGTGGTCTTTGTTTTACAGAGCAGAGTGACGTCATCTCCCTCCATCACAGGGAGGACAGGACTCTGCAGGATCACTGATCCACCTCAACACAGAGACAAACTACAGCATTTCATCCATTTACACACAGCTTCATCAACACTAACTTCACACTGAAAAACTGAAAAACCAGTGTTATTTGTAATCTATCGTCCACCTGTCATGGTCCTGGGTCATTTTATCTAAGCGGTTTGAGTTTTTGTCATTTTTGTATTATGTTAAGGCTACTTTGTTATTTTAAGTGTTATTTGGTAAGTGCCTGGGTTTTTCAGTTTAGTTTTGGTTTATTGGATTCTGCTTTGGGGTCATATCTTACATGCACACAGCTGGATTCATGACACCACCTGGAGAGATACTCACAGAAATACTCTGTAAGTCTCGTTTTTCAGACTTTATCTGATTTGGTGATCAGCTTAGATACAATAATTGTTGTCATATGCCAGTAATAGTTGTCAAACAGCTAACTGATCATCTGCAGAGGGTTATTTGAAGAGTTTCAGAACCCATTACAGCAACTAATAGACTCCAATTTGTGCATGTAAATGGAGAGTCCTCTTCACACGCTGATGTTAATTATGGAGTTCCACGGGGTTCAGTGCTAGGACCAATTCTGTTTACATTATACTTATCCATAACTTCTTATAAAATACACTGCTGCTCGTCATCTCCGCTCACAGACTCAGAGTCTCTTAGTTGTTCCCCGTACACGACTGAAGACAAAAGGCGACAGAGCCTTTCAGTCTGTTGCACCAAGGCTGTGGAACAGTTTACGACTACAATTACGTTTGCTTGACTCTGTGGATTCTTTTAAAAAACAGTTAAAAACTCTTCTGTTCAAACAAGCCTTTTGTTGATATACATATTTTATATTTTTTACATTATTTAAATTTGATCTTTTACATTGTATATAATGTTTATTGATTTTACTGTTTATTTTAATATTTGTGTACAGCGCTTTGTGATTGTCTGTCTGTGAAAAGCGCTTAATAAATAAAGTTTACTTACTTTACTTACTTACATTATACATGCTTCCCTTAGGCAGTATCATCAGAAGACAAAGTATAAATTTCATTGCTATGCAGATGACACCCAGCTCTATCTATCTATGAAGCCAGATAACACACACCAATTAGTTAAACTGCAGGAATGTCTTAAAGACATAAAGACCTGGATGGCCGCTAACTTTCTGCTTCTTAATTCAGATAAAACTGAGGTTATTGTACTCGGCCCTGAAAATCTTAGAAATATGGTATCTAACCAGATTCTTACTCTGGATGGCATTACCTTGGCCTCCAGTAACACTGTGAGGAACCTTGGAGTCATTTTTGACCAGGACATGTCCTTCAATGCACATATTAAACAAATATGTAAGACTGCTTTCTTCCATTTGCACAACATCTCTAAAATTAGAAATATCCTGTCTCAGAGTGACGCTGGAAAACTAGTTCATGCATTTATTACTTCTAGCCTGGATTACTCTGATTCATTAATGTCAGGATGTCCATAAACTCCCTGAAAAGCCTTCAGTTAATCCAAAATGCTGCAGCAAGAGTCCTGACAGGGACTAGAAAGAGAGAGCATATTTCTCCTGTTTTGGCTTCCCTTCATTGGCTTCCTGTTAAATCCAGAATTGAATTCAAAATCCTGCTCCTCACATACAAGGTCTTAAATAATCAGGCCCCATCTTATCTTAATGAACTTGTAGTACCATATCACCCTATTAGAGCACTTTGCTCTCGCTCTGTAGGCCTACTTGTTGTTCCTAGAGTATTTAAAAGTAGAATGGGAGGGAGAGCCTTCAGTTTTCAGGCCCCTCTTCTGTGGAACCTTCCTTAGTTATGCTGCAACAGACATAAGCTGCTGGGAGATTCCATTGAGTTTTAAGGCACCTTTCTCATTCAGCATGTGTTAATAGACCTCTCTGCATTGAATGACACTTGTTATTAACCTCTGTCTCTCTTCCACAGTACGTCATTCATCCTGTCTTCCTTCTCTCACCCCAACCGGTCGTAGCAGATGGCCGCCCCTCCCTGAACCTGGTTCTACTGGAGGTTCCTTCCTGTTAAAAGGGAGTTTTTCCTTCCCACCGTAACCAAAGTGCTTGATCATAGGGGGTCGTTTGATTGTTGGGTTTTTATCTGTATGTATTATTGTAGGGTCTACTTACAATATAAAGCACCTTGAAGCAACTGTTGTTGTGATTTAGTGGTATATAGATTGAATTGAACTCGGGAGCCATTCTTGTGAATGAATCAGAAACATTGTTTGTTTGTTTTTTTTTTCAACTAATAAATATTTCTAAGTGTCAAACAGTTGTCTCACAAGCTGAAATAGAGGTAAATTTTTATGCTTTTATTTTATCACAGCTTGATTATTGTAAGAGCTGTTTATGTGTTTGAATAAGAAGGATCTTGACCTTGTTCAATCAGCACAGAATGCTGCTGCTGCTAGGCTTTAACAACACAAAAAAGAGACTGCACAAAATTAATATAAAAATCTTTGTCTTTACTTTTAGAGACCTGTGTGGTCAAGCCCCACCAAATATTTCTGACCTTCTAGAACGCAACACCTATTCTTGTAGTCGAAGGCTATTAATGGTCCCTGTAACTCATTTTAAGACCAGGGTTGATAAATACTTTGGAGCTGTGGATTCTTTTAAGAATCAACTAAATTCTCATTTATTCAGATTAGCTTTTAACTAGTTTTAGGCTGTATGATGTTATATGTATGCTGTTTTATATTTTTGTTCTCAGTTTTTTTTATTGTAAAGCACTTGGTGGTTTTTGATCTACTTACCAGTGACTCTCAGGTTAACCATGTTACTGATGGTGCCTTCTCTGGACTCACACCAGTAAACTCCACTATCAGATGGGTAAGTATATCTGATGTTACAGGAAGATCCAGCTGGTTTTCCCCACCCATCTGCACACTGAGTCCTCTGTTGTTTGCTTGTGTTTCTCCTCAGAGTCCATCCAGCAGAGCTGTCGTCCTCCTCACAGCTCAGAGACACAAAGTCATATTGAAAGAACTGGGAGCTGCTGGGACTCACAGTCAGACGAGCTGTGAGGATTAAAATGAAACATTTATTATGTGTTATACTCAGTGTTGGGGAGTAACGGAATACATGTACCGCCGTTACGTATTTAAAACACAAAATATGAGTAACTGTATTCCGTTACAGTTACTGTTTAAAAAGGTGGTATTTAGAATACAGTTACTTTGTTGAAATAAATGGATTACACGGCGGTACTTCCCTGTTTCATATTGTGGCGGGTCAGGCCTGTATGGGTTTTGTTTGACAGCTACGTTCTGTTGTTCCAGGCGGTTGCCATGGTTACAGGGTGACGCTCTCTCTCTGCGTGTTTCCTGGGTGAGAGAGGCCTTTTTGTTGTTGTTGTGCTAAGCTAATAGGCAGAATGCTACAGGTATAGCTCTAAAGAATGTAGCATCATGGGCAGTGTAGTCCGTGCTGCAGGGAGAATGGACTGCCATACACGTTATGTGTCTGTGAGCGAGGAGGGAAAAAAGGAAAAGTACGAGCTGTCATCGAGCAAAAACGGGAGCTGGAAGCATGTAAATATAATAATAACCACTGCAGCCAAGAAGAGTGCCTGACGAGCCCAGTTGTAAGTAAGCTATTAAGACTCGACCGTACACCGTGTTCGTGTTTTCCTCCAAAAACAATAAGTTCTGTTGGAGCAGCCTTTCAACGCCTCTCTCTGTCTCTCGCTAGCAAAGTTGACCCAGACAACAAAATAAAGCTAGTTTTCGGCTACGAGCCCGACACGAACCAGACGTATTAGTCAGAGGTCCCTTTACTACGGTTCGGAGCCGCGGACCTTCAGTAACAGTAATAAATCACAGCAATAGTACATTCATGTAGTTGTAAACAGCATGATAATATATTAAGTAATCCAAAGTATTCAGAATACGTTACTCTCATTGAGTAACGTAACGGAATACGTTACAGAATACATTTTGGGGCATGTATTCTGTAATCTGTAATGGAATACATTTTAAAAGTAACTTTTCAAACACTGGTTATACTTGATAAAATGGTCAAAATGGTTTATTGCTTTTATTATTTTATAATTTTCATTCTCAAAACATCAAACCAAACAGATCATATGAATGAGCATCAGAGTTGGCTGTAATCCCATAATTACATTACATTTTCCATTAACACAATAAATTATACTGTACTAAATTCCGTAATTACATTACAGTTACAGTTATGGTGTTGCTTGCATTACAAATGTTCTTCAGTTTTCTCCACACCAGGAAAAAAGAAATATGGCATAGAAACTGAACATTAACAGTGTTGCCTGAAAACTTCTTTGTTTGATCACTTCTTAATGAAATTAATGAAAGCTAGAATAATTGGCCCTAAAAATCTTAGAAATGTGGTATCTAAGCAGATACTTATGGCATTATTCTGACGTCCAGTAACACTGTGAGGAAGGTCTTGTTTTTTTTTTACAGGATATGTCCTTCAGTGAATATATTAAACTAAAATGTAGCTGTATGCTGCAGCAAGAGCACTGACAGGAATTACAAAGAGAGAGCATATTTCTCCTATGTTAGCTTCTCTTCACTGGCTCCCTGTTAAATCCACAACTGAATTTACAGTGTTGTGAAAAAGCATTTGTGCTCTTTCTAATTTCCTGTTTTTGTATGTTTGTCACACTTTCTGTAAATGTTTCAGATGATCAAACACATTTAAATATTAGACAAAGAAAACACAAATGTAGTTTATAAATTAAATTACACCAACGCCACCATGGAAAAAATCCATGCTCACATGGCCCTGTGTGGAAAAAAGTGTGACAAACATACAAAAAAGGGAAATCGGGTAGGGCACAAATTGTCATGGTTCTGGGTCATTAGACTCAGCAATGTTTTGTTGTGTGTTATGGTGATTTCTTTTAGTTATAATGTATTTTTGGTTTTGCTTCAAAGTTTAGTTATTCCTGATCTATATTTTCTTGTTGCTTTGTCATTCCCCATTTCCTGTCTAAGTCTGTCATGTCCTCTGTCTTCGTTCCTTAGCCACTGCATTTAATATTTAGATATTAAATATTTAGATTTATTAATCTCTGTCCGTCTTCCACAGCATTTCTTTTGTTTTATCTCCCCCAGCTCACCCCAACCAGTTGTGGCAGATGGCTGCCTCTCTCCGAGTTTGGTTTTGCTGAAGGTTTCTTCCCACTTTAAGGGAGGTTTTCCCTTCCACTGTCGCCAAAGTGGTTGCTCAAAGGGGGTTTTCTGATTGTTGTGGTTTTCTTTTCATCTTTGTAGAGTTCTCTCTCTCAATATGAAGCATATTGAGCACCTTGAGGTGAGTGTTGAGTCTGTGTTTCCACAGGCCCCGCTAGTTTAGAGAGTTATTCCTCATGAAGAGCGAAATCAAGAAAGAACACCTTCAACCGGTCTTTAACTCGCTAACGAGGAAAGGCTTTGGTCAGAACCAGGCAGTGGAGCTCCTCACCTGTCTCTAGCCCAAATACTTCAAAGAGCAGCTGTCCTCGCAACTTTTTTATTGACAAACTGTTACAATACACATCACAGCACCTCCCTCCGTAAAACCCCCCTTGGTTACGAAGACAAGGCACTATGTGTGTTTATGTGTGTGCACGTGTATGCATGTGCAAGAACTTGTGTGTGTAAAGCAGCAGACAGGCAACCCTCCCTAACTTGTGTCCTCCTGGCGGTTTCTGCCTGAGTTATTTTCTCCCAAATGCTTGCTCAAACGGGGTTGATTGTAAGGATTTTCTTTGTATTATTGTAGAATCTTGATCTTACAGTATAGGGTGGGCCATTTATATGGATACACTGTAATAAAATGGGAATGGTTGGTGATATTAAAGTCCTGTTTGTGGCACATTAGTATATGTGAGGGGGCAAACTCCTCAAGATGGGTGGTGACCATGGTGGCCATTTAGAAGTCAGCCATCTTGGATACAACTTTTATTATTTCAGTAGGAAGAGGGCCATGTGACACATCAAACTTATTGGTAATGTCACAAGAAAAACAACTGTGTGCTTGGTTTCAACGTAACTTTATTCTTTCATGAGTTATTTACAAGTTTCTCTTTGTTCACAGCCATTGACATGTCGATGACATGTTAACACGTGAGGAGCGGATCGAAATTGTGTTAATATCTGGTGAACGCAGTAACCGGGTCATTGCTGCAGATTTCAATGAAAGACACTCTACGAGACCACCCATCTCCCATGCTACAGTTAGCAAACTGCTTGCTAAGTTTTGTGAAACTGGTTCAGTGTTTGATTTGTCAAAATGTGGATGCAAGAAAGCCCACAGTGTAGCACTCGCCGCATGTCACTGGAGAGTGGCATTAGTCGAACATCCCTTCGGCGGATATTAGCTACACACAAATGACACCCTTACAAACTCCAGCTACTGCAGCATCTCAACGAGGATGACCCAGATCAGCACAGAATTTGCAGAATGGGCAAAACAAAATTTGGAACAGGATGATGAAGTTAACAAACAAAACCACTGCTATTGGTCTGACACTAACCCACATTGGATGGATCCCTCCAAGACTGTTGGAACAACAAAAGTGATGGTTTGGTGTGGTATATGGGGTACAATGATAGTGGGTCCATTCTTCATCAATGGAAACCTCAAGGCCACTGGATATTTGAACTTGATACATGATGATGTGTTTCCCTCTTTATGCACTGAAGCTGGCACTTTCCCTGAGTTTTTCCAGCAAGATGGTGCACCACCACATTATGGGCGCCAGGTCCAAGCATTCCTAGATGAACAGTTTCCTGGAAAGTGGATTGGTCGTCGTGGGCCAGTTGAATGGCCCCCAAGGTCTCTCAATCTGACCCCCTTAGACTTTTATCTTTGGGGTCATCTGAAGGCAATTGTCTATGGTGTGAAGATACGAGATGTGCATCACCTGAAACTACGGATACCGGATGCTTGTGCTGGTATTTTTCCTGCGGTGTTGCTATCAGTGTGTGAAGAGTGGGAGAAGAGGGTTGCATTGACAATCCAACACAATGGGCAGCACATTGAACACATTTTATAAGTGGTCAGAAACTTGTAAATAACTCATGAAAGAATAAAGTTATGTTGAAACCAAGCACACCATTGTTTTTCTTGTGACATTACCAATAAGTTTGATGTGTCACATGGCCCTCTTCCTATTGAAATAACAAAAGTTGTATCCAAGATGGCCGGCTTCTAAATGGCCACCACCCATCTTGAGGAGTTTGCCCCCTCACATATACTAATGTGCCACAAACAGGACTTTAATATCACCAACCATTCCCGTGTTATTATGGTGTATCCATATAAATGGCCCACCCTGTATAATGTGCTTTGTGTTTTGACTCTATGGGATTAATATAAAATTGAATTGAAACAGAAAAAACAATCAAAGAATGTTTTTTTTTCTATTAAATTTTCTTTATTTTTAAAGAATTCAATTTTTTTGGCACATTTGTGCTACAGTCAACTAATTTCAGTCCATGTGCAGGAGGAAGAGAATAGTTGTAGTTTTTGAAAACTGTGGCGATTTAGCCAGGAATCCAGAGTAATGTTATAGCTGAGTGAATGCTGACCCCAGCCCAGCAGCCAGATGCTGAACTTCAACAGGTAACAAACTGATCAGCAGTCAGGCTGCAGCCTCCATTTCTACCTGTTCATGTTTCCACAGAGACGCTGTGGTAATCACTTTAAAGTGTCTTTGCACCGGTTTTCATCTTTATTTTGTGTTGTATTTGTACATAAATGCTAAGTGAAATATCACCAATACAAATCACTTAATGTGTCCTCATTAAGTGTATTGGTGTGTGAGGCTGTAGCCTTAGCTTTTATCTTTGTTAAATGGTAATTATGAGACTGTGTATTTCAGGTCATTTTACCTGGTAACATGGTATTATATGGTATTGGTATATACATGTATTGAGTATTATAACAAACTACAATCTGTAATGTGTAATGCATACATTTTTTGATTAACAATCTCAGGACTGGCAAGCATTTCTAGCAACATTTTAAAAAATGACCCACAATCAGTGTTGGGAAGGTTACTTTTAAAATGTATTCCACTACAGATTACAGAATATGTGCCCCAAAATGTATTTATAATGTGTTCTGTTACATTACTCAATGAGCGTAACGTATTCTGAATGCTCTGGCTCGTAGCCCGAAAAGTGTCTTTACCTTGTTGTCTGGGTCAACTTTGCTAGCGAGAGACAGAGAGAGGATTTGAATGACACGAACACAGTGTACAGTCACGAGATCGAGACCCCTGCATTAGAGTCTCTTATTGCATAAAATAAGTAACTGTATTCTAAATACCACCTTTTTAAACAAGAACCGTAACGGAATACAGTTACTCATATTTTGTATTTTAAATATGTAGCGCCGATACATGTATTCCGTTACTCCCCAACTCTGCCCACGAATACTGCGCAAGTTCCCTGTGCTTATGTGCATTTTGCGGGCAACAAATCAGGTTTTTGCAAGAAACAATAAAACAAGTACACTGTAAGTACTTACGGGGTTGTGGGCCGTGTTATGGAGTCACTTAATTTCGTCTATTTTAACTTCCAGGTATTTTAAAGGGAAAGAGATACAGATTGTTCTGTAAATAATTTTAAGTATCACAGCAACCCGAGTAATTACTGGTTCTGCTTAAGTAATTTTCTGCATAATGGAAGTTTCACTATTCAGTCTGTCTTATATATTACCTATAAAATTAAAACTATCATAATCACTTTTCTTGTTGCAGGGTAGTTGCGCCTTGTTGCCCACAAATTGCATTGCATAAAAGTGTTACCACATTTATCAGGTTTAAACTGTGACAGAAGAAGGTTACTGACCTTGGTTTGTTGTGCTGCTCAGCAGTGAGATCAGAACTAAAGAGAAATGACACTCAGGTTGATTTGAGGTGAACATAAAGAACAACTCCACACAAACAGCTGACAAACACACAAACTCTGGTATATCTGTTCATTTTCTATTTGATGACAGGAATATGTTTCAAAAACATTTGGACAACAAAATATGGGAATGTGTGTAATAGTAAAACACAACATCCCATATGTATATTCCTACGGTTTATGCTGTTCATACTCCTCTACTCAAATGTAATCATTATTTTTTTTAATCTCAGAAACAGCACTGAATGTAATTGTTGTGATCATAAATATGTGCACTGACTACACTGTTCATTTAATACAAAATGTCCTCTACTCCTAAAATAAACCCACAGTAAAGTCATGTGTCCACTGTGCAGCTATGTTGATATAATGAGTGAATGATTTGATCTTTTCACTGCCTGCTGTGTTTCCTCGACTCCAAAGATAAAGAGTCAGTTCAGACCTGCAGTTGGTCCTCGTGGTGTTTTGAACTTGAATTCAGCCTGATTTGTTTTTCATGTCTTCTCCTCCATCATCAGTTATCAGGAGAGCAGACAGTCAAAGTACAAGAATTCAAACAAACACAGAGATTCTACTTACAGAGCAGACACAGCACAGATGTTTCCTTCATCGTCCTTCTCACTCATTTGAGCTTTTTTTCATTTCTGTCACTGACACCAAGTAAAGCCCACCCTCTTCCTCCGTTTCTTCCTGTATTTGTACACACAAGGTTGCGTAACTAATGTCTTTAAGATTTATACAGTTATTCTACAATATACAGACATTCACATTGCAGTGCCCCAGTTTTTGTAACATTGTTTAAATGTAACACGCTCATGAGTATAAAATTGTGTGTATGTTAAAGTCATTACATGTCTGTTGTGGTTTCTAAGTTAGAGAAACCAACAACACTCTTTTGATGTCATTTGAGGTTTAACTGAGATGTTTATACGACATTTAAATGCAGAGGATGAATTTTCTATTATTCAATTAAGCTCATCCTACTCAGTGACATTTCTGAGTTTATTAAAAGAAGACTTTATGGAGGATGAAGTCCCCTCTGCTCTCAGTGATCTGTAGTTTGGTTGATAAACAAATCCATGTCCATGTAGTGGACGTCCCCCTCAGTGAGAGAGGCAGATATGAGCTGAAACACAGGAATCAAACCAGGGACGCTGCTGTTATGGAGCTGAACTGGAACCATTCAGACACTGAGGCCCTCTGAACACATTTTAATTACAGCTGTGCAGAGACACACTGATGACTGACTGGAACACTATGATTCACATTTTACATTAACACCATCCTCACACATGGTTTATATATGGCCAGTAGATGGAGATGTTTCACTATAAATACTGTAGGACAAGAGAGGCATTATGGACAAAAACAACACATCCCCCATTTTATTTACAATATAATATTTATTTAAAATGTTCTGATTGTTCAAATATGTTATTTTTTATTGTTGTAAAATATTGTGTGCCCCAGTCTCCAATAAGACATAGTGCTGGAAGGGTAGTTATTCCTCCGTTACACCACAAAAGGGAGTATCTCCTGAAATGAGCAGCTCTCACAGTAGTAAACAAGCCCGGCCACTAACCATAATGCAGTGCCTAACAAGAGCTGTGTGAGACAAATGTACAAAGGTGTAACAATGTACTATGTTGTTACGTCCCCTGGCTAGTCTAGGGGGTTGGAGGGACGAACATAAAGGTGGATAGAGAAGGAGGAGTCAAGATGGTAATTTTAGTAGGTTTATTGAACACTGGTGATGGGATTTGAGTCCAGACTGAGGTGTAACGTCAGGGAGAGCCAAGGCCAACATAACAAACAAAACATCCCTGATGTAGAAATAAAAGAAACTTACCTAACTCCAAAGAAACAAAATATACAACCTATAACCATAACCTACCTAACAGCACATAAACAGGAGAAAACAGGGTGTCAAAGCAAAAGGCAGCTCTCCCCTACAAGCAGTCTGGACAAGACAACAACAATGCTCATACCAGCTACAAAGGCATGCAAGCCTGCTCAGGTATAGCAACCAAAATGGCCAGAGGGCCCAGAAGCACAGCTCCACAGGCCTTAAATAGTGCTCTGCTGATTACCAATCAGCCAGACTCTGCGCAGCATCCAATCAGGACAGAGGAGGTGGAACCTGGACAAAACAAAGGATTAGTAGGGAGAAGAGACATCCTCCTGGGGGATGTAACAATGTCTATACATTTGCAGGTAAGCAGATACAAGAGAGTAAATAACTTGAGCTGTGTTTAAAGATAAGTCAACGGGGTTACAGAGAATGTAGGACAGTTGTACACTTTATGTGTCATTAGTATATATTCATTGGGAGCAATAACCATGAAGCTAACAATTAGCAGCCAGAGCTAATTCGCCAGTGTGAGTTGAAAACTCGTGGCATTGTTGTTTGATCTATACCTGTATCGGCTGTAATCTCAGTGGATGAAGACTGGGTATCACACTATCTTTTGTTTATGTTTATTTTACTTATGTTAGTGTAAGGAGTATTACCGTTTAAGTTTAAAAAACTAACTAGAGAAGAACTCAAGAAAAGTGTGATGGTAATAGTAGTCCCAGTGGTAATTGGAGCAATAGGTGTGGTGACTCCCAAGCTAGGGGGTTCCCAGGAACAACATTGGAAATTTCTATAAGAGCTAAGATACTTCACATGACCCTCAAGCTCTCAGGCCTCTGGTAGAGGACCAGCTTCTGTGGATCTTGTGCTCAGAACTTTTTCCTGCCCTGCCATGATTAGTGCCTCCCTTTCAGTCGAGCTTCGTCCAGCCACTGGTAGAACTTCTGGATACTACTTCTTCTATCTGACCAAAAGGGTGCAGCAAGAGTACTGACAGGGACTAGAAAGTAACACTGTGAGGAACCTTGGAGTCATTTTTGACCAGGATATGTCCTTCAATGCACATATTAAACAAATACGTAAGACTGCTTTCTGTTGGGTTTAAGTCAACCCTGCTGGTAAACAGAAACTGTTACTGAAAGCAACCACACAGACACCAGTGTACGTTTCACTTGCAAGGGGAGCATCAAGGAGGGCAGTGTTGCCACTCGCCTGTCCAAGCAACTCCAATTCCTGCATGTCCGCCTCACTCTTTAATTGATAAAAGAGGGTACAAACAATTCAGTTAACCACGTGACAGTTTTTGGCCATGTCACCCACATTACTTTGCTGCAAAGGAATATAGTTAGTGAATGTATTAGCAATCATTGTACTCATCATTTATCTTATACATGGTGAAATGCATTCTTCAGACAGACAAAACAATGTCAACTGTACAAAAGACATTATCTGATAATTCCCCAAGAGCACACAGGTCTCCCTTTAGCTGCTTGTCTCTCTTAACCTTTATCTGCCAGATTATGTACATTATTTTGCAAGCTTGCTCCTGTGTTGAGCCATATCTGTTTTTCTGCTCTAGGGTTAGGGGCAGAGCACGTCGTACACCCCTGTAGCCTTCCTCAATGTTACTGCAGGATCACTTTCCAGCTTTTCCACATTTCACTGTTGTTCACAATCTCCTCATGATGATCTGTAGGAAGCAAATGGTACAGCCCTCTGCCTTAATAGAACAGAACAGTCTGGTTTCTATTCAGTTCAATTCAGTTCAATTCAATTTTATTTATACAGCACCAAATCACAACAACAGTTGCCTCTAGGCGCTTTATATTGTACAGTAGATCGTACAATAATAGATACAGACAAAAACCCAACAATCATATGGCCCCCTATGAGCAAGCACTTTGGCAACAGTGGGAAGGAAAAACTCCCTTTTAACAGGAAGAAACCTCCAGCAGAACCAGGCTCAGGGAGGGGTGGGGCCATCGACTGTCTGTTACCCACCAAATCGATAGCTAACCGGGGATTCAAGGGTCACTCGAGCCGGTGAGAACAGCTAACTCCCAGCTAGTGATGGAATTTCCGGCTCTTTTGGCATAGCTCACTAAAAAGAGCCGGCTCTTTCAGCTCCCAACCGGCTCTTCAGGTTGTTTTGTTGCTTTAATTAATTTATTATTAACAACAATATAAAATTATGCACAAAAGGAATTACTAATGTAAAAAAAATTGGTTTTATTTATATATGTTTATATATAAATATATACAGTGGCCCCTAGAGACAAAGAACATACAAACTCCAAAGCATGTACAAACTCCAAAACACATTTCTAGCGTTAACTGAACTTCCAAAAAAGAGCTACCTATTGAATATATATCAATTGTGTAATAAATTACACAAATGAAAGGATCAGTGAAAGCGGAGATTTTTAAGAACTCCTGCCAGGGTGGAGATTTTCAAAAAACTCAGTTTTTAGTGTTTACATGTGGACATAGATATTTTTCCAAAACTGTACGTGTAGACGGGATTAAAAAAAAAACCCAAAAAAACAAAAACGGAAAATCTCCAGTTTCAAAAATACCTGTGTACGCGTGAATGTACCCATACGGAAAAGATATATATAAATCTTGTAAAGTTTGTATCTGTCTTGTGTGAAACTTGTATGAAAAGCATACAAGAGTGAAAACAGATATAAGATCCCTTGAAAAATCATATAAATGAAACTTGTATGTTTTGGATACTTACTAAAACAATATATGAAAGTAATGAGAAAGTGGCCACTTTCATGAGTAAATCATATAAGGCTTATATGATTCACTATATGAAGTAGGCCCTATCTTATTTTATAAGGTTTTTTTTCTATTTCTTTTCCATACAGGTTTAAACACCCACAATTCAGGTAACAGTTCTGTTGTAGCTGATCAATTCCTTAAAACTTTCAGATTAGTTATTGATCATCTATAATCCACCAGACCTTATCTATACACCATCACACACTTCAGTAAGTGTCTGTCAGTGTCTGTAATTAAACTGTAAAGTGCTGATCCTGAAGCTAAAATACGAAAAAACTATAGTTGATTCTGAGATTATAGCACATAAATTCATTCATGTTTGTAACACAGTTTTATCTAATGAACAGCCTGAAGATGAATAAGTTGTAGTTCAGAATCACTGACAGACAGCACAGACACACACAGTTGGCCTGAGTCTGAACATGATGGTCACCAGAGAAATAACATCAGACTCTGGATGTTCAGGATAAGATGATCTTAATTCCGAAGAGGTTGTGCACTCTGTTGATCAGCACGACGCTCATTTGAACCTGGAGACTGTTTATATTTTTTGTAGATCAAAAATCCAACAACAGCAGCAAGAAGAAGCACAGCAGGAACTGACAGACCGACAATCAGTCCAACAGATCCATCCCCTGTGTCTCCTCCTGTTTGACCTGCAGGTGAGAAACAGGTGTGAGGTGTCAGCTGTCAGGTAGGTGATGAGTGAAGAAAAGAACAGAATCCATTTCCTCTTCGAATGCTTATGTCTGATCTAATGATTAGGTAAAATGTAAGTTGGTCAAAACGTGAATATTGTGTAAACTCTTACATAGTCAGTCAGTCTGCCCCAGGGCAGCTGTGGCTACAACTGTAACTGCCTTCACCAGTGTGTGAATGCAAGAGTGAATGAATAGTGGAATTGTAAAGTGCTTTGGGTGCCTTGAAAAGCGCTATATAAATCCAATCCATTATTATTATTATTATTAATATGGGGATTTCTGAGCTCTGAGCTTCTTTAAAAAAACATGCATATGATCTGAACAAAACTGTTAAAAATTGCTTCAATAAAAGAAAACCTAGCCAGGTTATACAGGGTCAAAGGACGGCTGAAGCCTTGTTCAGCTACTGCAGGGTGAGAGGAAGGGTACACCCTGACACTCACAGGCAATTTAGAACGACCAGTTAACCTAACCCCACTAACTAAATGTCTTTGGACTGTGGGAGGAAGCGAGGAGAGAACCCACACAAACATGGGGAGGACACGCAAACTGCACACAGAAAGAGCCCAGCCTGATGGTGGAATTGAACCCAGGACCTTCTTGCTGTGAGGCAAATGCTAAATACTACGCAACCATGCTAATTATTAAGAATCACATTTGTTTTTTCAAAGTACCAAAAATGATAACTTAAAATTCCATTAGTTTGAGGGATTATGTATTTCTGAATTTTACTTATTTGACTTAACCAGAAGGGAAAAAGACCGAAGATGGAGTTTCACAAAGCAAAAAACAAATTAAATGAAAATAAAATAACACAAGTACTGTTTTCATCCAAAAATATACATTTTTTACTGGTTTGGTGCCTATTTTGTCTTTTTTTCCAAAATGGCAGCTTTATGGCGTAAACCGTTTTGGTCAGATCATTTGTATCTTATTTTTAAATTATAGGTTAAACATGAATCTACTGCACTCTGATCACATCACTCAGACCAGCTGCTTTCTACAAAGTCTCATCAACAACATCTTTAGAAACAAACATCAACAACCAGGAAGCAGCTTCACCTCTGATCACACACACACTCAACTCTACTCACTCACCTGGAGGAAGAACACGAAGGTGGATGATGCTGTGTTTCCATGAGCGAGTTTCTTCCATGAACACTCGACACTTGTATGTTCCATCATCAACACTTGTCACAAGTTTTAGAATCAAAGACACGTCTCCATCCTTCATCTGTCTGTCCTTCAGATCAACCCGGTTCTTAAAAGATGGATGCTGGTGATCTGTAAAAACTTGCTCATCTCTGTACACAAGGACATATTCTGACTCCAGGTCAGCTCTCCTCCAATGTACAAATTTGATATTTTTATTTGGAGCTCGACATGTCAGAGTGACGTCCTGTCCAGACTCAGCTGTGATGGTTTTCTGGTCTGAAAGAGGAAGCAACACAGAGAAGAGAGGTTAAAGGTCACCAGTGACCCACTGAGAGGGAATTTTAGCCTCATGTTAAACATAGACAGATATTAAGAACGAGATCTGGCCTATCAACACCTACGCCCTGCCCATGATCAGGTACCCTGCTGGCCAAAGAAGGAGATAGAAGCGACTGACAGTAGGACAAGGAAGCTCTGGACCATGCATGGAGGGTTTCACCTGAATTCCAGCACTCTGAGACTGTATGCTAAATGGAAGCAAGGAGGCTGGTGACTAGTGAGCATCAGTACATCAAGAAGATGACCCAAACCGAAAGTGTGCTCAGCGAATACCTCAGGCAGCAGAAACCCAAGAAAGAGTTGGAACCATCATGGAAGGACAGACCCCTGCACAGTAGTATTACTGACCGATAGAGGAGGTCGCGGATATGTGTGTGTGTGTATATATACAGTGGCTTGCAAAAGTATTCGGCCCCCTTGAACTTTTCCACATTTTGTCACATTACAGCCACAAACATGAATCAATTTTATTGGAATTCCACGTGAAAGACCAACACAAAGTGGTGTACACGTGAGAAGTGGAATGAAAATCAAACATGATTCCAAACATTTTTTACAAATAAATAACTGAAAAGTGGGGTGTGTGTAATTATTCAGCCCCCTGAGTCAATACTTTGTAGAACCACCTTTTGCTGGATTTACAGCTGTCAGTCTTTTAGGGTCTGTCTCTACCAGCTTTACACATCTAGAGACTGAAATCCTTGCCTCAGTCAGATTAGATGGACAGCGTTTGTGAACAGCAGTGTTCAGATCTTGCCACAGATTCTCGATTGGATTTGGATCAGGACTTTGACTGGGCCATTCTAACACATGGATATGTTTTGTTTTAAACCATTCCAGTGTTGCCCTGGCTTTATGTTTAGGGTCGTTGTCCTGCTGGAAGGTGAACCTCTGCCCCAGTCTGAAGTCTTTTGCAGACTCCAGGAGGTTTTCTTCCAAGATTGCCCTGCATTTGGCTCCATCCATCTTCCCATCAACTCTGACCAGCTTCCCTGTCCCTGCTGAAGAGAAGCACCCCCAGAGTATGATGCTGCCACCACCATATTTGACAGTGGGGATGGTGTGTTCAGAGTGATGTGCAGTGTTAGTTTTCCGCCACACATAGCGTTTTGCATTTTGGCCAAAAAGTTCCATGTTGGTCTCATCTGACCAGATCACCTTCTTCCACATGTTTGCTGTGTCCCCCACATGGCTTGTGGCAAACTGCAAACGGGACTTCTTATGGTTTTCTTTGAACAATGGCTTTCTTCTTGCCACTCTTCCATAAAGGCCAACTTTGTCAAAATTCAAGTTACGAAGGCACTGAATTGCAATATTTCTGCCCGTGTTATGGCAAAATGCCCGAGTAACGAAATCTGGTGGCTCTGATTGGCTGAGCCTACAATGCCCACAATGCCTTCCAAATCATGTGACAATCCCTTGGCTTCCGTACTTGCGCTTCGCTGTTCCACTTGAACGACGTACTGTTGTTCTAGTTAGCAATTAGCCTATAGCCTATCGTTCAGCATTGCTTCACCCAAAACACGCAATGGGTGCTTCGACTTACGAAAGACCCTCAGGAATGAATTAATTTAATTAATCCACTGTATATACATAGATAGATAGATAGATATACACACACAAACACGCAGGCTATGTCTACACTAGCCTGGATAAATTTGAAAACGGGGTATGTGTCTGAAAACACTCCACGTCCACACTATCATTTTAATGCATTTCATCCACATTGAAACAGCCAAATGTGAAATGCAAGAAGATTCCACCTGCCTCATTTCTGTCTGCCGTTTATTTACTTTCCAACTCTTTGAAACGTGGCAGCAAAATGTTGAGGAAAAGCACAGAGTTTTTTAAATGAACTAACAATGAGGTGGAGTTGTTCCAGGGAGTAACACAAAAGTACAAAATTGCAAAAGTGAGTGGGAGTTAAAGAACTTGAACGAATGCTATCTGGAGCACGTACAAACTGATATTAACCATTAATAGGGCTGTCAAAATTGAGAGCAAACAAAACAACTGTTTTGTAATGTTCTGCGCTATCTTGGTTTAATTGGTCAGATGACTGCATCACATGACTAAGATGTGTAATCGTTTTCGAAAAGGCTCCGGGTTTGCTGTCCACACTGCAACGCGAAAACAGTGTTTTAAAATGTTTCTGCTCTGGAGAGCGTTTTCAAAACGCTCCGTTTCTCTTGACCGAAAATGCTGCCTCAGTGTGGACGGAGGGCCAAAATGAGAGAAAAGGATCTGTTTTCAAATGAAAACATATTAGTGTGGACATGGCCATACACACATAGCCAGAGCAAACCTTACCTATCCAGACACAAAGCCTGCACCCTCACTCTGGCAATCATTTTAACAGTCTCTTTGGGACTCCAAGTAAATGCCATAGTACTTTTACCTATCCACACAGCCCCTTTCCATCCAGGGGCTGTATGGATAGGTAGTCTCTCAGATGGAGAGACACAAGTCTCTCCATCTGAGAGTAGTTGGAGACTTTGGTTCTCATTATAGCTGTAATCCTTCTGTGTTTAGTCCTTGCTGCAGATGTCCTGGTTGGTTTTCTCTGTGTTTAGTCTTTATATGCTTAGTTCTTTTTTGTTTTATTAAAACAGTCTAATTGTTTTAGGCTATTTTTTTTTGTATTCTATCTTGTTTCTGTTATGGTAAATGTACTGATTCGTATATAATGCTTTTTTACTCTTCCAGGCTACTCAAAGTGCTTTATAAAACATTTTCACTCATCCACACCCTATCAGCCAAGCATTTTTTCTATGCTTAAGTGCTTTCTATCTAACATGTACACTCCAATGGATGTAATAATGGAACAGTTTGGGGTTAGTATCTTGCTTGAACCACCAACCTTCCAATCAGTAAATGACCTATGTTCTAAGACAAGCCACCCCATCTTAATGCCTTCTTGTGAAGTCAGTCTTGTCTTCATGTTTTTTTTAACCTTCTTGTCTTTGTGTCAAGTCTGCATTTGTTTCCGGTCCTCTGTATCTTCCTGTTTTATTTTGGTGACCGATTATCTTGTGTGCTTTGAATTTAGTTCTACTTTCATCACTTTATAATTAGTTTATAATTAGCATTTCTCCTGGTCATTTACTGATTGGAAGGTTGGTGGTTCAAGCAAGATACTAACCCCAAACTGTTCCATTATTACATCCATTGGAGTGTACATGTTAGATAGAAAGCACTTAAGCATAGAAAAAATGCTTGGCTGATAGGGTGTGGATGAGTGAAAATGTTTTATAAAGCACTTTGAGTAGCCTGGAAGAGTAAAAAAGCATTATATACGAATTTCTCCTGCCTTTTTCCTGTTCACACGTGATTCTGTGTCTGTGTTTGTGTATATATATATTTTTCTCTCCCTTTTGTCACATTCTCTCTCTTCACTGTGTCCCTCTTTGTTATATGGTTTCTAAGAAGAGCTATTATTTCAGATTACTTGCTTCTGACTTTGTACTTTGTCACTGCTCAGAAATAAAGCTGAATTTTAGTTCACCCTTCATTTCAGAGTGCTGCACTTTTGGTCCAACACAACACAAGCTCCAACACCTTGAAAAAGACTGGACATCTCTCTCCCAATGTGCTGATTTTGGTCACCGACTATAGAGAAGGACATCTAGGACTATGTGCTGGCTTGCCTTGTCCGTGCATGCAACAAGTCAGGAAAACAACCACCTGCCATCCAAGGTCTTCCTATGCCAAGCCATTCCTTGTCTATCAAAATCATTGATAAATTTGTGTAATTTCCATGTCCAGTACATGCCATCTGATATAGTATCTGATATTGGCTGATAGTTTATATCACAAGTTTGAAAAGCCTTCTGTGCAACTACATGTATCGGCTGCCCTATTTAAACTGCTGTCAGACATTATCTACTACACTCTGATCACATCACTCAGACCAGCTGCTTTCTACAAAGAACATCTTTAGAAAAAAACACTACTCACTCACCTGGAGGGACAACCTTGAGGTAGATGCTGCTGATGGGTTTACTGTTCTTGTGGTTTGTTCCTCTCATGAAGACATGACAGTCATATGCTCCAGCATCATTAATCGTCACATCCTTCAGAATCAAAGACACGTCTCCATCCTTCATCTGTCTGTCCTGCAGATCCACCCGGTTCTTAAAAGATGGATGCTGGTTGTCTGGATCAAACTGCTCATCGCGATACAAAAGGACATATTCTGTGTCCAGGTCAGCTCTGCTCCACTCCAAAACATCAATGTTGTTATTTGGAGCTCGACATGTCAGAGTGATGTTCTGTCCAGACTCAGCTGTGACGTTTTTCTCATCTGAAAGAGGAAACAACACAGAGCAGAGAGGCCAAAATACTACTGTTCACTTCTAATGAAGAAAGTCCACTGAGCTTTATTTCCAAATTCATGGTATATTACACACATCATACCTACTCATACCTACTGTATACTATACTTTAAAAACAATGTTTCTGTAATAAGAAACAACTAGTGGGTGGGGTGCTCACACTAATGTAATTCCACACCAAACTTAAAATAAAGTGTATCATAATTTTTTGGACAGCTTCAAATCTCTAAAATCAGACCCGCATCATATTTGATGGTTTTCCTGGTGTAGAGTTACAGGATTCATATAACGAAAACAGCAGCTCTACTAATCACATTTGTATATTCAGCATTGTTTATTTAGTCTTTTCTTGTATTGATTAAATTTTGTCTTACTGTTACCGAGGGTCTGTTAACCTGTTTACCAAGGATATGCTCTGTTCCCGCTGCTGTTTGCAAAGGCATGAACCTCCTCAGCCAGATCATTAACAACAGTTGCTATGAATACTGACTATGGATACCATCAGCCAACTAGACACTGATTCACTGATCCACACCAATATGATCTACAGTAAAGAAATCAAAATGTCATTCAGTCATTAAGACTGCAGAAGTGACGTCGGATGGCAAAAAAGAGAGGGAAGGTAGCCAGAACACACGGGATGGCACGACTAGAAGGCAACATTGCAGATAGTGAGGACAGCTACAGGTATCTTGAAATCCCACAGGCAAACGATAACCATAAAGAGGCCGCAACCAATAAATACCCGCAGGAGTCAGGTGAATGGAAAGAACAAGATCCAGCCAATTAACACCTATCCCCTGCCTGTTGTCTGTTACTCTACTGGGATAATTGGCTGGCCAAAGGAGGAGATAAAAGCCACTGATATCAAGACAAAAAAGCTGATTGCCATAGATGGAGGGTTTCAACTCAAATCCAACCCCCCAGACTGTATGCTGAGGTCCATGAGTACCCCAGAAAGATGGCCACAACTGATCACATGCTTAGTGAATACCTCAGGCAGCAGAAACCCGAGAAAGAAGAGGAACAATCATGGAAGGACTGTATGGTAGTCCACCAACAGACAGAAGAAGTGGCTGGTATAGAAATACTATCACCCACACATGTTTACAGATGATTTAGAGACAATAACTCACTTAGAGAAATATTCAGGTTGATGATGCTGAGCTTCCATGAGCGTGTTTCTTCCACGAAGACACGGCATTGGTAGGTTCCATCATCAGCAGTATTCACGTTTTTCAGAATCAAAGACACATCTCTATCCTTCATCTGTATGTCTTGCAGATCCACCCGGTTCTTAAAAGACGGATGTTGGTTATCTAGAAGATACTGCCCATTACGGTAAACAAGTAGATATTCCGGCTCCAGGTCAGCTCTGCTCCAATGTATGAATTTGATCTTTTTGTTGTTTGGAGCTCCACATGGCAGAATAACACTCTTTCTAGACTCAGCTGTGATGTTTTTCTGATCTGAAAGATGAAACAAGACTGAGCAGGTCAAGGTCAACAAGACAGGTCAAAGGAATCAAAGTACAATTATGACTAGAATTGTTTACTTTGCATTAAACATCCAAAGTTTCAGAAACTGCAAGATGTTAGCTTCAGCAGAATATGTGCTGATAATAAGTGAACATAATGTGTGAGAGAAAGCAGCCTCTCATTATAAGACACTGTGAGTCTCTGCTGCCTTTATGGAGCTACAGCTGTTTGTATACACTGAACAAAAAGCTTTGTAGCTGCATACTGACTCCTGAAACTACAACACATCACACTGACACACACATTACACTTCTTTGTCTTTGCCATTTCTGGATCACTGTAGAGCTGGGCAATATCGTTATTTTTTAATAACATATCACTATTGCTAATGTTATGTTAGTGATTAAACTATTAATATATGAATCAAATCCCTTTTGTATACCCTTTCTTCCTGTATCCTTAGAAGAAAAGCATCCACAAAGGATTATAGTTCCACCTCTGTGCTTGACTGTGTGGGTGGTGTCATCTGCCAAAATTCATACAGGCCTAATGGACTATTTTTTTATTTTTAGCTATAAAATGAGAAAATAATTATAATCTTCTTATAGTTCTCGCTTTATCTTATATTCAAAATAACTACACTCAGGACAGGCAAGTGACTGTTTTCACTTCATTAGCAAACAACGATGGTAAATCCATCACGTGGCTCCATCATCTGCTTGTTAATTAGGATTCACTTTCACAGACTCACAACAACCACCAGCTTCACCCCTCCCCTCCCCCTCCAGCTGTAGGCTTTAACATTGAGATTCCCCACACATGTTACAGAGCAAGAGAAAAAGAGACTGACTCATAAATGTCTTTGTTTCTGCTCTAACCTTACCCAAACAATGCTGCTCTATAACTCTAGACTACCAGCCACAAAGACAACAGCTGGAGAAACGTTTGTCTACCTCTGACAACCACCAGGTCATCCATAAATAACATGAAAGCAGTGTCTGCACTCCTGTAACTCACCTGGAGGAACATTCAGGTCGATAATGCTGATGGATTTCCATGAGCGTGTTTCTTCCGTGAAGACACGACACACGTATGTTCCATTATCAGCAGTGTTCACATTGTTCAGAATCAAAGACACATCTCCATCTTTAATCTGCCTTTCATGAAGAGCCACCAGATACTTAGAAGGCTCATTCTGGTTATTTGGAAGAAACTGCTCAACACGGTAAAAAATTAGATATTCTGGCTCCAGGTCAACTCTGCTCCAACGTACAGCTTTGATCTTGTTGGTTGGGTTTTGACATGGCAGAATGACATTCTGGCCAGACTTAGTTGCAATGACTTTCTGGTCTGAAAGTGGAAATAACACATAGCAGAGACATTAAAGGACAAAGTACAATTATAACTAGAATTTTCATCTTTACCTAACCAAATACCCGAAGTACCTCTACTGGTTCATTTTGAAGCACAGTAGTGACTCTACTCTGAGCCCCTTTTGAAAGACTGAACTCTTCACCCTACTTCTAAGGGAGAGGCCAATCACCTTTTGGAGAAATCTCGTTCATGCTGCTTGTACCGCAATCTTGCTCTTTTGGTCACTACCCAGAGTTCATACCTTAGGTGAAGGTAGGGATCATAGATTGGCCAGTAAATTGAGAGCTTCGCTTTTATGGTCAGTTCTTATAACTGCATACGCCGTCCCAATCTGTCTTTTCATCTCTCACTAACCTTTCTGCTTGTTCTATTCAGCAGCACCCCACCTCCACTGTATATCGTGTCAGTGGAGCACAATTTCACCTGACGATTGGCCAGAATTGCTTCGAGGCACTCTAAAAATCTTGTTCCATACACCCACTGAACTCATCCTACAAATGAGTTTTTGCATTAGTTACTACCCAAGCCATGTTCTGCTTGGCCTGTCAGTACCTTATCGTCTGTCTTTGAAGTCCCACAAACTAACCAAGACTAATAGGATTCCTCCTTCAGCTTGATAGCTCTCTTCACCTCCAGTATCAACCATCTGGTTCATGGATTACCACCACAACAGGTACTAACCACCTTTTGGCCGCAGCTCCTTGCAGCAGCCTGAGCAATAGAAGTGCAGAAATGAGTCCATTTGCACTCAGACCCACGCCTTCCTCAGAACACTGTCAAAGTCCTGCTGGTGGTGAGAGTTGATCTCCCGGACTAGACCCTCGCTATACTTAGATGTTAGATGTATCAGGTCTGTCCAGCATGCTCCCACACCAAGATCCATCTCACAACCAGGTGGTGATCAGTTGACAGCTCGGGTCCTCTCTTAACCCAATTGTCCAGGACATATGGATGCAGATGCAATGATACGATTACAAAATCAATTATTGACTTGCGACCTAGGATGCCCTGGTGCAATGTGCACGTGGGTGGACATCCTTTGGTTTGAACTTGGTGTTTGCTATGGACAAACTGTGCTCAGGAGTCCAATAACAAAACACCACTCAGGTTCAGATCAGGGAAGCCCTACATGAGCACTGAAGTCTTCCAGTAGGACGACAGAGTTACCAGACAGAACACCCTAAAGTACCCCACTAAGTGACCCTAGGAAGCCTGGGTGTTCTTAATTTTTAAGCATAAACAATAGTTAGGATCAGTTTGCCGACCTAAAGGCACAGGGAAGCAACTCTCTTGTCCACTGGTGAGAACTCCAACATACTACTGACACGATAATATCCACTGCTGTTGCTGCCTCTGCTTCTCAATGAGGACCGCTCTCAACTTGAATAGAGTCCAGTCACTCTCTAGGAGACTGGATCCAAGCAGGTGTAGCTCCCGGGTGTAGCACCAGTAACCCTATGACCCTATGAAGGATACACAGGTCCCTTGATTTTATTCTTTCCATAGGGGCACACTGAAACACTTTTTTCAAATTGCATGGGGAGATGCTCTCAGGGGGCAACAAAACCCTTAAAAAACAAAGCCCCTGGGATCACGGGGACACACAAATCACTCCACCATGATACGTGGCCATTTCCAGAGCGGTGCATTTTCTAATCTCTTTTTTTTAAAATTTAATTTAAAGTTTTCTTATTTCAGTTTAGTATTAGTTAGTTGTTTAGTTTTAGTTCATTTATTACTGGTCTCAGTGTTTATTTCAACCTTTATAACTAATTTTGTATGGAGGGTATACATTAAAATCAAGATTCAGGAAAATCTATACAAGTACTGCAGTTTTTCAGTCTGTTATATTTGCGATGCTGTCATCAGACAGCAGTGAAGCAGTGTTTGAACTGTGCTGACTCACCTGGAGGAACACTCAGGTTAATGATGCTGATGGTTTTCCATGTCCGTGCTCCTTCTGTGAAAACACGACACTGGTATGTTCCCTTGTCAGCAGTGTTCACATTGTTCAGAATTAAAGACACGTCTCCATCTTTAATCTGTCTCTCCTGCAGATCCACCCGGTTCTTAAAAGATGGATGCTGGTTATCTGGAAGAAACTTCCCATCCTTGTACAAAACAAGATATTCTGGCTCCAGGTCAGCTCTGCTCCAGTGAACAAATTTGATGTTTTTCTTTGGAGTTAGACATGGCAGAATGACGATCTGTCCAGATTTAGCTGTGATGAAGTGTTGCTCATCTGAAAGAGGAAATAACACAAAGCAGACAGGTTACAGGGATCCAAGTTCAATTATCACTACAACTATTATCTTTAAATATATTGTTTATATTCTTTGAAATTTTAGGGTTTTGTTTTTTTTCATCATTTTGAATTTCATTTACAGCCTAACATTTGTGTTATCTCCCAAAACATGAATGGAATGAATTCTATTGACTTTACAGATGCAATTTTTTTTTTTTGCACTGTTCTGAAATGTAAAAGTTTTGTAAAACATTTTCCAAGTGCTTCTATAACAGAGTAAGGGAAACTTATTTAAACATTAGGTTTAAAACTTAACATTTTTAAACATAATAGTTTCCTTTTAAAAAGCATGACTTATATCTATTTGCATGCAATAACAGAATTATTTCAGAAAATAGTGCCATGGTTAATACTAAAAGCCCCTTAAAAATGGACCATTTTATTGAGCCATGGCACAAACCACTCCTGTGCAATCATGTATTTTAACTTTGTAATACTCAGTTTGTAAAATTTATAAGTTTGTAAAATCAAATTAAAACCGAGGGATTTAAATGTTAAATGGCCTGTATTTGTATAGCACTTTACTAGTCCCTAAGGACCCCAAAGAACTTTACACAACCAGTCATTCACCCATTCACACACTGGTGATGGCAAGCTACATTGTAGCCACAGCCACCCTGGGGCGCACTGACAGAGGCGAGGCTGCCGGACACTGGCGCCACCGGGCCCTCTGACCACCACCAGTAGGCAACGAGTGAAGTGTCTTGCCCAAGGACACAACGACCGAGACTGTCCAAGCCGGGACTCGAACTGGCAACCTTCCGATTACAAGGCGAACTCCCAACTCTTGAGCCACAAAAGTGTACATGGCCATTTAAAATTTGTGTTTCAGTCTTAGAAATACTACACTGTACTGAACACAGCAGACTGGAATAAGCAGCCTAAAGTGAAGTGAAGTTGTCAGCACAACTGAGAACAATATACCAAGGGTACACACACACACACACACACACACACACACACACACACACACACACACTTACACTTCGTATGAAACTATTAAGAAGTATGACAGACTTGTGAATGCAAGATTTCATAGGACACAGTAGTAAAAACACAATAAACCTATTCGTGCACAGCTGACCAGAACCTGTCCAGGTATAGATAATCTTTTTCTTGGCCCAAAAGCATGGTCAAGTGCCCTTTTGCAAGAGTGTGAAATTACTCATCAGTCATCATGTTAAACCAGGTTATAGTACACCAAAATATCACTTGGCGCTCAGAAGGTTCCCCCCACTGGTGTTCAAACTTTTTAAATGTCTGTGAGGACATTCATCAGAGACAGATGTGCGAGTTCCTTGCATACCGTGGTGAACCATGAAGGTGATTTTAATCAGAAGTTGGAGGATGATAAGGAGGCCAGTATGAGGACAATTCTCAGAATTCCCAGGGGTATGAAGCATCTCATTATGGTATTTTTACTTGTTTATCACACATTTTTACAGAAAGTATGGAAGTAGTGTTTAAAACATTTTAAACATCTAAAGCTATCTTTTTTGTATATAAAAGGGAGTGCAACAGAGGTTACTGCAGCACCACCGCTTCCCAATGTTCAGAAAGAAGCTTTAGGGAGATGTTTGCTACGTTCTACTGTAGGACCATCAGAAATGTGTGCAGTAACAAAACAGGCAGCACTGAAAGCAGCTCTAAGTGTTTGTGTTGTTCAATGATTTGTGCACAACAACAAAAATGGGACCTCTCTCATCCATCAGTCACCATGTGGACATTGTTCTGACACACTTTGAAGCTGATGGACGTTTTGTGTCTGCACTAAGTACGTTTTCACAGCTATGGCACCGGCAGGATTCACTTTCACAGACCGAATAAAAACGGGATAGCTGGATAAACATCTGTCTACCTCTGATTACCAGGTCAACCATTAAAAAAATACAAGAAAATAAATAAATCACAGATCAGAAAGTAGTGTCTAAACTCCACTCACTCACCTGAAGGAACACTCAAGTTGATGATGCTGAGCTTCCATGAGCGTGTTTCTTCCATGAAGACACGGCATTGGTAGGTTCCATCATCAGCAGTATTCACATTTTTCAGAATCAAAGACACGTCTCCATCCTTCATCTGTCTGTCCTGCAGATCCACCCGGTTCTTAAAAGATGGATGCTGGTTGGCTGGAAAAAACTGCCCATTCCTGTAAACAAGAAGATATTCTGGCTCCAGGTCAGCTCTGCTCCAATGTACATATTTGATGTTGTTGTTATTTGGAGTGTGACATGTCAGCGTGACGTCCTGTCCAGGCACAGCTGTGATGGTTTTCATCTCTGAAAGGGGAACCAACACAGAGCAGAGAGGTTAAAGGTCAAAGTACAATTATGATCAGAATGATTGACTTTAAATATTTTGTTTATTTCCTTTGACATTTGAGTTTTTAGTCATGTTGGATTTCCTGAACCTCTGAACATCCAGCAGGTCACCAGTGACCCACTGAGGGGGGATTTTAGCCTCATGCTAAACATGCAAAGTGTCAGAAACTACAAGATGTTAGCTTCCACAGAACAACAACATGTGCTGATAATAAGTGAACAGAATGTGTGAGAGAAAGCAGCCTCTCATTATAAGACACTGTGAGTCTCTGCTGCCTTTATGGAGCTACAGCTGAATGTATACACTGAACAAAAAGCTTTGTAGCTGTATAAGTTATGTGAAGGCTGTGTGCAGGCAGGAAAAGGACCTAAGGTGCAGACAGTCGGAGACAAAAGGTGAACTTCAATACAACTTTAATGCTGAACTACAAAAAGTAAGAAAACTGAGACGCCAAGGTAAACTTATGCAGACAGACCACAGAGGTAGATAAGGTTAGATCACGACACAGACACAGAGAAACACAGGACTTAAATACACAGAGGGAGCAATCTGTGGACAAAGGAAACAAAACCAGATGCATTTATATGAGACACAGACTTTCAAAGTAAAACAGGAAACATAACACAGAGACATGGACTTGACAAGGGGAGACAGCAACTAGAGAACACAGAGACATAAACCATAAGACAGAACTCTAACAAAGAAACCAAAGACTAGAAATGATAAATAATGTAATAAACTCAAAACCCTGGGTCAACGACCCAGGCATCCTAACAGTATACCAATACTGATGTATAAAATAAACTAAACTGTCTAAATCTTCAAGTGTTACAGAAGAACACACTCAAAATGGAAAATAAATTCAGTTCCAAATAAGTAAATTTGATATTTATCCAAAATAAAATGAAAACATTCCTACAAGTATCCTCAACACAAATTCAAAAAACATTTTAAAAAAAGGAGAACATGAAGAAGACTGACATATTCACCCAGCTCTAGTCCATATATGTTGTAAACTAATCAATCAATTAATACATTTTCAAAAAAGCCAAAAGAAGTGCAGTAATGGCTCGATGATGTGGGGAGTGAGGCTTGCATAAGAACCAGATGTGCAACTTAAAGTATGACAAATATTTTCAGCTGTCATATATACATATTTACATTGTTTGCGCAGTGGGAAAGGGTTAGGTTATCAGGAATACAGGAAGTCACTTTAATTACAATAGGGACAGTCATCTGCTGGGACTGGTTGTTGGTGTGAGAAAAAAAGAGAGTACAGAGAAACAGTACAAAAGGCAAACTATAGGAGAGATCTATTTTAATAACTGCTAATAATAAAGGGACCAAGCAGCCCAAGTCTATTACATCACAACTAAGGCATAGTTCAGGATCACCTGCTCCATCTACAGCTACAGTCTGGGAAATAATTATTTCATCCTCAGCTGAATTCCTGTGTTTGCCTTCTTAAAAAATGAGCAGTCTCTGTTTTTATGGTAGTAACATTATAATGGAGAGAGAAAGAAAATCAAGCAGTGTCTGAGCTCACTCACCTGGAGGAACATTCAGGTTGATGATGCTGATTGGTTTCCATGAACGCGTTTCTTCCATGAAAGCACGACACACATATGATCCAGTATCAGCGCTGCTCACATGCTTCAAAATCAAAGACACGTCTCCATCCTTCATCTGTCTGTCCTGCAGATCCACCCGGTTCTTAAAAGATGGATGCTGGTTATCTGGAAACTGCCCATCCCGATAAACAAGGAAATATTCCGGCTCCAGGTCAGCTCTGCTCCGCTGTACAAATTTGTTTGTATTTTTATTTGGAACTCGACATGGCAGAATAACGTCCTGTCCAGATGCAACTGTGACGGTTTTCTGGTCTGAAAGAAGAAACAGCACAGAGAGGTTAAAGGTCAAGTACTGTTCACTTTTAAAAATTGATTAGCTTTTAAATAAAAAAAAAAAACATTAAAAAAAATCACACATTACAAAAGAAAATATTTATAAAACAAAAATTTACACAAACTAACAGTATTAGGGCTTCATTGAGGTGGTCAGCACTGTTACCTGACAACAAAAAGGTTCCTGGTTCTAACTGAGCAGTGAGCTTGGGCCTTTCTGTGCAGAGTGTACATGTTTTCTTTGCAACTGTGCTGGTTTCTTTCTGATGAAAATGGTGATACTGTAGTGGCTGCGGGTGTTACTGTGTACAGTCATTGTTTTCGCCGTATTAGCCATGAGACAGGCTGGTTACCTGTCCCTAATGCTCAGATTCATTTTAAACGTAACAATCAGAAACCAAAGAGTTAACAACAGCATAAAATCTACATCTTAAATTCATACATGATTCCTACAGACATGATCTTGGCACTAACATGAAATTAATTCTACTGTAGTTCTTACTCTTTATCTTAGAGAGAAACACAGACAGATTTATAACAGGTAAACCTCACCTGCAGAGACAAACACGAAGACTCCGACAAACAGCAAAGTTAAGAATATCGACGCAGTTACAGCAGACATGTCCGTGTTCTTGAGTTCCAACGATCAAACTCTGTTTGTTATAGATAGCCTTGCATCAGCAAACAACAGAGAACCTGAGTTTAAAAACTTAAATTTATGGTTTAAATAAAGCAAAAGGCCACTGACTGTGAGAACAAACTACTCATGTACACACAAAGTCTCTTAAAGACGTTGTGTTAGAGTGACTTTTGGACTGTAGAATCATAAAGTGTTTAATAATTAACCAGGTGAAACCGCAAGTGATTTCTGAGTTTGACAGAGGATGATGGTAAACTTCGCGGTGGGTTCATTTGAGTTGTTATTTGATGATATGACTGGTATTACTGGAACTGACTGACTGCCTGTTTAGGTCTGGACAGATGTCTCATTTCTGGAAAGTTCTGCCAAGGAAGTAACCACTGTGTATCAGTTGGAAGTAGTTGTGTTTAAACAATAAATGTAAATTAAAAGTAAATGAGTCCTTGGCCTATAATCTGTCACACATGTCTTTCATAGATAATCTAAAGCGGACATTCATGTCAAAAAAGGAAAAGCCCCAATCAGTTTTTTCTGGTAAAGTGACATTTAGATTTCCTTTATTTGTATGTCTTAAAAGGCGCAGTGACATTAAAAATATATTTTTCAACAAACATAAAATCAGAGTTCAGCCTGAAAAGGACGGGATTCATTATAATGTAGTTACATACAGAACCATAAAGTTGGTTTTGAAACAGTTGTTATTTTTTTGTTGTTCATCCCTGGGATTTTTTGAAAGCAACTCACATTATGTTATTTTTATTTATAACATCTTCCTATCTCCTATTGACTACAGTCTATTTACCAATACTAGCAGAGATATATCACACATTGAAAAATAAACAACGACCAAAAAAGCCATCAGAAATGACTTGATGGACAATCACATTTTGACACGACAGCAGGATGGGTGGGCAAAAGAGTGCAAAGACTGCAATGATAAACATGGAGAGGAACACTCGGGTAAATGTAAAAGGAAGAACTTGGACAGCAGCTCTGGCAATATTGGAAGTGGGCTAGATAACTGGGAAATGACTAACTTAAGTGCAAGAAAAGAGGCTGAGACATTCTTCTAAAATAAAATAATTTTTATTTATATAGCACCAAATCACAACAAAAGTCGCCTCAAGGCGCTTCATAGATACAGGGAAAAACCCAACAATCATATGACCCCCTATGAGCAGCACTTTGGCGACAGTGGGAAGGAAAAACTCCCTTTTAACAGGAAGAAACCTCCGGCAGAACCAGGCTAAGGGAGGGGCGGGGCCATCTGCTGTGATTGGTTGGGGTGAGAGAAGGAAGACAGGATAAAGACATGCTGTGGAATAAATGGTGTTGCGGATAAATACAACAAAATAAAAGTAGTACCGGTACCGAAAAAAAGAAGATTTATTCATAACACACGTGAAAAGACTCAGGAAAACCGAGTTAACGATAAAAACGATAACAAAATAACGCTGAAAACCAATAAAAGTCCTGAAAACCACACATTTCACACCTGAGCCTGAACACCTGAACTCACGGACCGGTACCGGTCCGAGGCCAGTGGTTGGGGACCGCTGGTCTAGACAACCCAAAATGTCACCTGTCATGTTATGTTGTCATGTTAGAACTGAAGCTTTTTGGATGAGAGGTGAAACGTCTTAAAGAAACCTAAAGAAGTCCAGATACTTCTCTTTTCTTACGAAGCTCCTTAGACTATAAACAGTATTCTATTTACTTAGTGACAACTTTGCTTTTAACCTTTAATCAGAAAGCCTTAAGTTGGCTCAGGCTAACATTTAAAGCTTTTACTGTACAGAACTGTCAGTTTCTGTTTGATAATGGGCTGTTGTGGTGAATGAAATAGTTACAAGTCCATGCAGTTTTAAACACCAAATCTGAAATTGCTTTTAAGTCTGAAGAGGCTGTTTGCTGTGTTGATCAGCAGGATGCTCTTTTGAAGGTTGATGCTTTTTTCTGTAGATCAGAAAACCAAGAACGGCAATAACAACAACAAGCACAGCAGAAACTGACAGACCGACTATCAGCCCAACAGATCCAGCCTCCTTCCCTCTGTCTTCATCCTTCTCTTGTCCTCCTGTCTGACCTGCAGGTGAGAAACAGGTGTGAGGTGTCAGCTGTCAGGTAGGTGATGAGTGAAGAACAGAACAGAATCCATGTGCAGGAGGTTAAGTAAAAAATAAAGGTTTAGTGAAGATTTACCTGCTGGTGGAATTTTCTGTGCTTTGATTTAAAAAAGGACATCTGACAAAAAACTGCAGCCACAATCTTATTTTTAAAAATGGCAGCAGAGTAAGCGCTCATATTTGTGACGTCACTGTGTCAAACAATGGTGAAGCAGTGTCTAAACTGTACAGACTTACCTGGAGGAACATTCAGGTTAATGATGCTGACGAGTTTCCATGTCCGTGCTCCTATAAAAACACGGCACATGTATGTTCCATCATCAGTAGTCGTCACATCCTTCAGAATCAAAGACACGTCTCCATCCTTCATCTGTCTGTCCTGCAGATCCACCCGGTTCTTAAAAGATGGATGCTGGTCGTCTGGAACAAACTTCCCATCGTCATAAATCAGGACATTTTCATCTCCCAGGTCAGCTCGGCTCCACTCTACAACTAAGATGTTGTTGTTTGGAGCTCGACATGTCAGAGTGACGTCCTGTCCAGACTCAGCTGTGATAATTTTCTGGTCTGACAGAGGAAACAACACAGAGCAGAGAGGTTAAAGATCAAAGTACAACTGTTCACTTCTACAACAACCAATCAGATTGAGGACTTTTTTCCAAAATGATATTTATCTGACACCTCTCTGAATCAGTAATAAAATAATCAGTATATAACCTGAGCAAAAACTACTTATTTCTCTTTATCTCACTTTTTTTAACTACTTAGTCTCACTGGAAGAAACAAATACCAAAATCGAACAGAGCAACAAACCACAGTTTTTAGATTATTAAATTCTATTCATGAGTGTGAGGTTGTGAGAAAGTCTCTGACTGCATTCATAGATGTGTCCTTTCAGCTGCTCGCTCTGATCCAACCTTTGGTCTCTAAGAAGAGGCTTCAGGGAGATGTTTGCTACGTTGGACTGTAGGACCATCAGAAATGTGTGCAGTAACAAAACAGGCAGCACTGAAAGCAGCTCTAAGTGTTTGTGTTGTTCAATGATTTGTGCACAACAACAAAAATGGGACCTCTCTCATCCATCAGTCACCATGTGGACATTTTTCTGACACACTTTGAAGCTGATGGATGTTTTGTGTCTGCACTAAGTACATTTTCACAGCTATGGCACCGGCAGGATTCACTTTCACAGACTCACAACCACCAGCTTCACCCCTCCCCTCCCCCTCCAGCTGTAGGCTTTAACATTGAGTTTCCCCACACATGTTTACAGACGAGTTAGAGAGCAAGAGAAGAAGAGACGGATTCATAAATGTCTTTGTTTCTGCTCTAACCTTACCCAAACAATGCTGCTCTACAACTCTAGACTACCAGCCACAAAGACAACAGCTGGAGAAACATCTGTCTACCTCTGACATCCACCAGCTCATCCATACAACAAACACACATCAACAACCAGGAAGCAGCTTCACCTCTGATCACACACACACTCAACTCTACTCACTCACCTGGAGGAACAACAACAGTCAGGTAGATGATGCTGAGCTGCCATAAGCGTGTTTCTCTCATGAAAACACCACACTTGTATGTTCCAGCGTCATTAATCGTCACATTCTTCAGAATCAAAGACACGTCTCCATCCTTCATCTGTCTGTCCTGCAGATCCACCCGGTTCTTAAAAGATGGATGCTGGTTGGCTGGATCAAAACGCCCATCTCGGTACAAAAAGACATAATTAGCTCCGTATTCAGCTCTCGTCCACTCTAACACTACGATGTTGTTGTTTGGAGCTCGACATGTCAGAGTGACGTCCTGTCCAGACTCAGTTGTGATGTTTCTCTGGTCTGAAAGAGGAAACAACACAGAGGATAGAGGTTAAAGGTCAAAGTACAATTATCCTCAGAAAGATTTCATTTAAACACAATGTTTTTTTCTTTAACATTTGACTGGGAGTATAAAATATTTCAAATGTAGATAGAAATCACCAAACCCTTTGTTTGTGTTTGTCACCCTGGAATCAATCATTTGAAAAATCCCAATTTACAATTTCAATTTACAAATTGGTCACCGTATTCCAAAATATCCACCATGTCCAACACAATAAAAAACACATACAATCACTGTTTTCTGTGTCTATGTGCTTTCTATCCAACATTCACACTCCCATTAACACATTAGGAGCAAGTCTTGTTTTTAGCATCTTGCCCAAAGATACTTTGGCATGGAGGAAAAACCACTAACTTTTAGAAGATAACCTGCTCTACCTTCTGAGCCACAGCCCCAAGTTTACCAAAGGTACTGGTGTGTAGGTATGCTGGAGCCCAAACATTTGTATGTTTGCTACAGAACAGCTGGAAACATCTACACCTATGACAACAAATATATCAGTTTTTGCTCAGAGTGTTTTATTTTATAACTACTAACTAAGTGAAAGAGCCTCATATGCTGAAACACACTTTACAGTCACAGCTTGCCGTTATTTTTAAATTGTTATAATATTCACTGTCAATCATCAACAATTCAGACACTGTGACTCTCTGCTGCCTTTATGTAGCTACAGCTGTTTGTATACACTGAACAAAAAGCTTTGTAGCTGCATACTGACTCCTGAAACTACAACACATCACACTGACACACACATTACACTTCTGTCTCTGTCACAGCTGGATTACAGCCAACAGACATAAATCCACATTGAATCCACCCAGACTCGTTTCTCCTTTGCAGACGGACAAACTGAATCAATATGAAAGTAATTATTAGAGAAGACATGTGACTGTCAGTGTGGTTTACTTGTTACCAATTCGCCCCCAAACTGTGAGATTTCTAACAGGTAAACCTCACCTGCTGAGACAAACACGAAAACTCCGACAAACATCAAAGTGGAGCAGAGCGACGCAGTTACAAAAAACATTTCCGTATTCCGTACTTCCGTTGATCTGACTGTTAGTTTGTCTGATCCGACACGTAGCTTGGTCTACATGTCTGTTGCTATTTTCTGTGAATTAAACAACCTGATTTTAAAATCGGACTCCACGAGATTAAATTTAAGATTTAAATAAAGTTTTACTCGCTCGATCCTGAAATGTCCGACTCGTCTCACAAGTACGGAGCTCTATTTACGAAAAGTCACGTGATCAGAGTCACTGTTGCTTCGTAACTGGTTAGGTGGTTTATAAGGAAGTGACTCAATATTGGCGGGTTTTGTGCTGTGTTTTGGTGATTTTGTGCGGGAGAAAGCGAAAAAAGTGTGCAACATGATTAGAGACAAGAGAGTCGTTAAATTGTTAAAAAAAGCATACGGCCAACCTATTATTAGAGGTTGTATTATTATTATTATTATTATTATTATTATTATTATTTAACAAATCAATAAGACACAAGCAAAGAGAGAACACAGCATGGCACACGTTTTAACAAAATTATTTATTCATCAAATAGATACAACATTTTTATCCAAAAAATACATGTTGAAAGCCCCACAACGGTATCCTGATGTCTCACAGAAATGCCACATCATATCAAACAGAAGCTGGCAACTCAGCTCTGCAGAGTGGACAATCATAACGAAGCAGTTCATTTCCAGTTTTAGATTCAAGCTGCTTTTTATACTTTTGGCCACCAGATGTCACCAAAGAGGACTGTGTTGAAAAGTTTGGAATGAACCTTTTTTCAAATACAATCTTCAGAAAGCTTCATTTGGTCATCACTACTCTTAAGGAAGTTGAAAGTCCACAGGACGTTTTACATCGTATGGGCGGGATGATCATACATGCAATATAACAAAAGTACATAGTGAAAAGCCCACATTATAAAAAAAATTATTGATGAGCATTTTGAGAAGAAAGTCAAACTTTCTCAATTAAAGTCGAAAATGTCTTTTGAGAAAAACGTTGAAATGTGGAGGTTAGAGTTTTTTTTTTAAACCCAACAACTGTCCAGGTTGCTAGATCCTCAGAGTTAGTGAAATCATACTTCAGAATCAGTTTTTAGCAGTGACGACCAAATAAAGCCTCGTGATGCTTGTATTGAATAAAGTTTCATTACTCTAAGTTTTCTTTATTATCAGACTCAAATACCTTCCTGTTATTCTTTCATTTTTAATCATTTTTTTTCCTGTATTAAAAGATCATAAGATGGAGGATAAGCTCAGTAGTTTCACTTTCTTTTGTAGACAAGATGGAGGATGAGCTCAGTGGTCTTATTGGTTTCACTTTTAATTTTACACATGATGGAGGAGTGTTTGAAGAGTGCAGTTGTAAAATCAAGAAAATCAAATATAAGCTCTGGTTCACGTCCAGTGTTAGTCACAGCTTTGAGGTGTGTTCGTGATCAGTCTGCTGTAGAATCTTCAAGTTTCTGATGGCTTTCTTACAGACATGCGCGGATCTAGAGAAATTATCTTAGGGATATCAATGGGGTAGTTTCTGTGTGGTTTGGATCACAATCTGTATGTCTGTTGGCCAAAGGTGCAACAGGGTGAAACAGGGCGAATGTGTGATGATGATTTTCAGAGATGAAGAAGCAGGAACAGAAAACAAGAGGGAGATTACTTTCAATGATAAAGGCTGCTGATCATGTGATTTTTGATAAAGTTGAAATTTGATCAAGGCTCTGTGTATAATGGACATTTTTCTGGTTTTATTTTGTGGAATTATTTGTTGTTGCTCATGACAAACTTTACATGAAACATTCAAAAGTTACAAATGGAAACAAAAACAAAAAAGCATGAAAAAAACAACAATGATGAAGACCATTACAATACTGATAATACAATAATAAAATGACTTGCTTCAAAGCAACAAATATGTAATACGCTTTGTGATACAGATTTAGAGAAATGAATATCTGACTCTGCAACTATAAAGTTTAAGTTTATTGCCCAGAATACTTTGCAAACTGTAAAATTTGATAAACTGGCTTCACTTAAAAACATCCACAAACTTATTTATTCAGTTAAAAAGTAACATCATCTAAAGGTGAAGAATATAAAGAAGGAAAAGACCACAAAACCCAAAAACGTGCCAAAGGAAAAAAGCTCTACCTAATTTTATGTAACAAAAATTTTTTGAGATGTCTTTCAACTGTAGCAGATCATCATTCACACTCCGATTATTGATTCCCTATAATTCACAGTATTTGCTTTGTTGTTCAGATTATTTTATACAGTGTTTGTCGTGTCATTTGATTTAGTCAGTGACTCTAATTATTCTGTAACAGCAGATCTCTACCTGAGCAACAGTTTGTGCAGCTCAATCCTCACAGAATAACTTTGATCTTACAAACAGCTGCTGAACATAAAGATGAAACAAATATACTGCACGTGTATATAATATTTTACAAAACTGTAAAATCGTGTACATTGAATTCTTGCACAGTGTAAAGAAGCTGTATTGTAACGCTAATTTAAGTTGATGTTAACTTTGTAATACTGTTTTAAATGGTGTTAATTAATCCTGTGAAAAATGACACTGTAGATCACAGAGTTGCTGACAGAGAGCTCAGAGAGACAAACTAACATAGTCTGAACAGGTTTGATGAAATGAAAAATTAAGTATTGTGAAACTTTCTCATAACCCTCTCTAATAAATGTAAATACACAATGTAACGAGTACGAGCAATCTGCCTACTTATACAGTACATGCTTTCATAAACAACAAATGTGAGGATTATCTGGACGTTTTGGTAAAAGTTGGATCTTGTTTCTAAACCAACTATTTGTGAAGAAGTAAATTTCCTTCTAGTTTCGCATTCGCTGGTGAAATTCAGTTCAACAGGACTGGAGCCGATCCCAGCTGTCACTGAGTGTGAGGTTTAGTACACCAGGACAGGACCAGCAGTAAACATTAATACATAGAGTTAATGTTTGTTGTCTATGAATTCTGATTTTATTGTTTAATGATAACTTTGATGAACTTAAGGTTAAATAGCAATTCATAATTTATTAATAATGGTTATTACAAAGTGTTACCTGAAACTAAATTCGGGACATATTTGAACGCCAAAGCTGAATCTCACTTTCTTTCCACATTCTGAAAGTCAACACTAATGGTTTGAAATAGCAGCAGGAGTCTCACAGTTATCTGTACGAAGCCCTGAGACGCCTGAAACAGAATACTGAGCCTTTTCTATATTTTCTGTAGATCAAGAAAGCAATAACAGCAGCAACAAGAAGGACATCAATACAACAGGTAAATCCTCCTTCTTCCCTCCATCCTTCTCTTGTCCTCCTGTCTGACCTGCAGGTGAGAAACAGGTGTGAGGTGTCAGCTGTCAGGTAGGTGATGAGTGAAGAACAGAACAGAATCCATTTCCTCTTCAAACTGCTGTCAGACATTATCTACTGCACTCTGATCACATCACTCAGACCAGCTGCTTTCTACAAAGTCTCATCAACAACATCTTTAGAAACAAACATCAACAACCAGGAAGCAGCTTCACCTCTGATCACACACACACTCAACTCTACTCACTCACCTGGAGGAACAACATGAAGGTAGATGATGCTGATGAGATTCAAATGCTTTGTTCCTATCTGGACGACACCACAGTTGTATGTTCCAGCATCATTAATCACCACATTCTTCAGAATCAAAGACACGTCTCCATCCTTCATCTGTCTGTCCTGCAGATCCACCCGGTTCTTAAAAGATGGATGCTGGTTGTCTGGAACAAACTTCCCATCTCGGTACAAAAGCACATATTCATCTCCCTGGTCAGCTCGGCTCCACTCTACAACTATGATCTCCTTTTTTGGAGCTCGACATGTCAGAGTGACGTCCTGTCCAGACTCAGCTGTGATGGATTTTGGCTCTGAAAGAGGAAACAACACAGAGAAGAGAGGTTAAAGGTCAAAGCACAACTGATCACTTCAACAGCAAGCGATCAGTGAGAGAAACTGCAGAAAGTGAGACTGCTGATCTCGCTCAGATCGGTCATCAGTGGTGTTTCAGTCAGTCAGTTGTAAATATAATTCTTATTAATGCATAAAAACAATCATTTTACAGTAGGAAACAACAATAATACAGGCGATCGAAAAGGTTCAGTCAATGCTAATGAAAATGAGTCTAAACACAACAAAGATTGTGTCATGTTGTGTTAATGAATATTAACACTGATGAACACTTGTGGTCCACCTTGAGAATCTCCAAAACACAGAACCTAAAAACATGAACAGGATTGTTGCCAAGAAAAGATGCGAAACATCCAGCTCTGGCAAAATGGTGAATGTTTTGACTTGTTATTATTATAATATTAGTTAAAAGCACAAATGTTATTTATATTTTCATGTTTTTGAAGCATGCTTATATTTTGAAATTGCACAATGTTGACAGAAGATTAAAACATTTTAATTTATTTTAAGTTGAAGTTGATTTATTTTGGAATAATATTGCAACCGGTTTGTTTCAATGCATATTTAAGTAATTCTTGAGAAAAGGGACAAGACATGTCTGTCAGATAAAACCCAATTTTGGCATTAAAAATTTGAATACGCAAGTGACTAAAAGACAAACCAAGGCAATGTTTATACAACAAAAGTATGATTTTGCATTCAATAAATGCTCATGCTCTTCAGCAGTAAAATTAAGTAAAATTGCTGTGACAGGAACCAGCCCTCTCATTATAACACACTGTGAGTCTCTGCTGCCTTTATGTAGCTACAGCTGTTTGTATACACTGAACAAAAAGCTTTGTAGCTGTATACAGACTCCTGACACTACAACACATCTCACTGACACACACATTACACTTCTTTGTCTTTGTCACAGCTGGATTACAGCCACAGATGTTACATCTACACAGAGTCTATCAGGCCTCTGAATCAAAATAAAACGAACTCTTTGTGAAATATTGTTGACTTGTAATACAGGTTCATTCTCTTTGTCTCAGAAGCAAATATATTTTTGTTTATAATGGTTAAACCTCACCTGCAGAGACAAACATGAAGAAGCCGACAAACAGCGAAGTGTAACCGAGTGACGCAGTTATAGCAGACATGTCCGCGTTCTCAAGTTCAGCTGAGCGACACTTTAATTGTGAAAAATGTCTGAGACTGTTAGTATTTCCAGTGAATGACCCAAGTATCTCGACTTCATTCGATTCAGGTCTAAATAAAGCTAAATGTTTTGTCTTTTCTGCTACTCAAACTCAACACCTTCGCTTCAATCTCGTTTCAGGAAGTCACATGACATTTGATACTTCGGACTGTAGGGCGATCATAAATAAGTGCGTCATAACTAAAGCAGTGAAATCCAAAGCAAGTCTGAATGTTTAACAGGTTCAATTCTTGAATGATCAACACAACACACAATGAACAACACAAACATAACCTCATAATCTCATCATCAATAATCAGCTACACACTAAAGACCATCATCAGCCAAAGCACTTCAAAATGACGTCACTGTATAAAAATGTATATTGTACTATGGAGGAGGCAGCATTTAGCTGTAGCCTCCATAAAACCACAGACAACTTTGTCCACCTTTGATTGTCTTTAAGTTGTGTTGGAGCAACAGAGAGCAAATCTTTGTTCTTTATGGAGAACCAGTGAGGCTGTTTGGACTTTCCTATGAAACATCAGTGCAGGAGTCTCTCAGTACATGTTTACAGTGAGGACAAAGAAGCAGCAGAAACACACACGGAGGAAACATGGAAAAAACTTTTGAATTCTTTACTGAGTAAAAAGAAAAAGGAAGGAAGTACAGCTGCTGAAATTGTTGGAGCCTAAAACTAGAATTAAATTAAAGACATGCTCTACATATAGGTCTAGTCTAGTTCTGTCCTGAGATTGAAAAAGCGTTGAAAAAGGCACACACCCTATCTTTGAGGAGGCTTGTCTGTACATGCTTGGGTTCTTCTCCTTTTCTTCACTGTAAGCAATTTCTTTTCTCTCATTTTAATCAAACCAACATTCAGTAAATGAGTTACTCAATTAACTTCTGTGTGAAATCGTCAAAAAACAAAATGACGTAAAAGGAATCTTAATGCCAATTCAATCATTGTAACCTAATTAACATTAGCAACGCATTGCTCAAATAATAATTTGAACTATACAAACCAGACGGTGTCAGATCACTTACTGTTCTCGGGGTATCAGGACAGTCCTCAGTTTCTTGCTGCTCATCTTGATGAGGAAAGAGCAAGATGAGATCACATTTTTATCTCTCTCAGTCACTTTTCTGAGTTAGAAGTAGTCCAAAGCTGACATAAGTGTTAAATTAATTCATGTAAAACAGTAAAGTAAAGTAAAAAGAAAAATCCAGAAATAAGTACTGATAGAAATACAAGACACTAACTTCACCAAGTTACTAACTTCAGCTGTGAAAACACCATCTGACACAGAGACAGGGGAGCACAACTATTTTACACCGTCAGACAGACAGGATCAGACATGTTTTGCTATGTTGTTTGATGCAGTGATGAACATGTTGAAACTTGGAGCTAAAATTGACATCGCAAACGTGCTCAGATTTTGAGGAGTATTCATACTGTGTGGCAGGTTGAGGCAACATTCAGTGATGCATAAGATCTGTGTGGTACGCATTTTCACCTTTTTTCACCAATATTGTTGTGTTTAATCAAAAAAGGTGATTGATTGATTAATTAATTAATTAATTAATTAAAAGGTGATTAAGAAAAAAAACAATGGAGGAAAAACCAAGACAAAGGTTCAGAGAAATACAGCAAATTGCTGTATTTCTCTGAACCCTTGTCTTGGTTTGCACACCAATTATTTCAGGAATAACTTTTATCTATTATTTATTTAACTATTTAACTATTATTATCTCCAGTAGGAGACATCAAGCATACCTTAAAATGCCAAAGCCATTTGCAGTTCTTTGAATGTGACTAAATGTATTTAGTCGTTTAAAGAGCATCAGGCCACACAGATGTTTAGTGGGATGTTTACAAGATTTAAGTTTAAGGTTATGGTAGAGTCAGCTTTTCAGAAGCTCCTAAATGCAAAGCAGCATTTTTGTGTTTGCACTTTTGTTATAAAATAACTTGTTGGGACTGATCACAGCTCCAGTGTCTTCTGTCGTAGACTTACAGTGATTCTTGTTTTCAGAACTAAACTCTTTGTGAGATGCACTTCACACACGTACACACACACAGTTCGTTGCCAGATGCCATGTTTATTTTGAGTTTTCATTTGTTGTGACAGTCCGAAGCTCCGGTCTCAGCTGATCCCAGCTTCCCCTAGTATATATATATATATATATATATATATATATATATATATATATATATACATATATGGAGAAGGAGGCTAGAGGCTAAGATCAAGGTAGCACGGAAGGAGGTTAGCCAGCTATCGGAGTTGCAGAAAGGCGCGATGAGGAAGGTGCCTAAGAAGTACAGGAAGCTGTCCATACCTGAGGCCTTGGAAACTGCCAAGCAACGACTCACAGCCTTGGCCAGCCGCTTGAGGAGGTACACCAGAGAAGAAGAAGAAGAAGAAGGCAAGAGAATAAACCAGCTGTTCTCCACGGAACCAGCCAGCCAAGCCGAACAGGGTCCAGTAACCATCACAGTGGCAGATATCCAAGAAAGGGTCTCCAGTATAAAGAGTTGGACAGCACCAAGCCCTGACATGGTTCAAGCCTACTGGCTGAAGATCTACCAAGGAGATGCCCTGTCCCCACTGCTGTTCTGCATAGGCCTCAACCCCCTCAGTGAGATAATTGACAAGACTGGCTACGGATACCGACTACGGAATGGAGCATTTGTCAGCCACCTCCTGTACATGGATGACATCAAGCTGTATGCCAAGAGTGAACGAGACATCGATTCACTGATCCACACCACCAGGATATACAGCAATGACATCGGAATGTCGTTCGGGCTGGAGAAGTGTAGTCGGATGGTAACAAAGAGAGGGAAGGTAGTCAGAACGGACGGGATCAAACTACCAGAAGGCAACATTGCAGACATAGAGGACAGTTACAAGTACCTGGGGATCCCGCAGGCGAATGGGAACCATGAAGAGGCCGCTAGGAAAGCTGCAACCACCAAGTACCTGCAGAGGGTCAGGCAAGTCCTGAGGAGTCAGCTGAACGGTAAGAACAAGATCCGGGCCATCAACACGTATGCCCTTCCCGTGATCAGGTACCCTGCTGGGGTAATAGGCTGGCCAAAGGAGGAGATAGAAGCCACTGACATCGAGACAAGAAAGCTCCTTACCATGCATGGAGGGTTTCACCCCAAGTCCAGCACCCTGAGGCTGTATGCTAAGCGGAAGGAAGGGGGCCGGGGACTGGTGAGTGTCAGCACCACAGACCAGTATGAGACAACGAATATCCATGAATACATCACGAAGATGGCCCCAACTGACAGCGTGCTCAGTGAATACCTCAGGCAGCAGAAACCCAAGAAAGTGGAGGAAGGCGAGGAACCATCATGGAAGGACAGGCCCCTGCACGGTATGTACCACTGGCAGATAGAGGAGGTGGCTGATATCCAGAAATCCTACCAGTGGCTGGACAAGGCTGGACTGAAAGATAGCACAGAGGCACTAATCATGGCAGCACAAGAACAAGCTCTGAGTACAAGATCCATAAAGGCTGGGGTCTATCACACCAGGCAAGACCCCAGGTGCAGGCTGTGTAAAGATGCCCCAGAGACAATCCAGCACATAACAGCAGGGTGCAAGATTCTAGCAGGCAGGTCATGGAACGCCATAACCAAGTGGCCGGCATAGTGTACAGAAACATCTGTGCGGAATATGGCCTGGAAGTTCCGAGGTCAAAATGGGAGATGCCCCGAAGGGTGGTGGAGAATGACCGAGCTAAGATCCTGTGGGACTTCCAGATACAGACGGACAAAATGGTGGTGGCTAACCAACCGGACATAGTGGTGGTAGACAAACATGAGAAGACGTCCGTAGTGATCGATGTAGCAGTTCCGAATGACAGCAATATCAGGAAGAAGGAACACGAGAAGCTCGAGAAATACCAAGGGCTCAGAGAAGAGCTCGAGAAGATGTGGAGGGTGAAGGTGACGGTGGTCCCCGTGGTAATCAGAGCACTAGGTGCGGTGACTCCCAAGCTAGGCGAGTGGCTCCAGCAGATCCCGGAAATAACATCAGAGATCTCTTTCCAGAAGAGCGCAGTCCTGGGAACAGCTAAGATACTGCGCAGGACCCTCAAGCTCCCAGGCCTCTGGTAGAGGACCCGAGCTTGAAGGATTGACCGCCCACAGGGGTGAGTGGGGAATTTATATATATGCTAATAGAAATATGCTCTATTTGCTAAATAACCTTACGCTGTCATCTCCTTAACAATGTGGTGCTAGATGTCTCGTATGTTAAAACTACAGTGTGCAGAAGATTGACTACAAAACACATCTAAAAAACACACAAAAAACACACCCTGACTGCATGAGATTAAATTTAATTGTTTTTCACACTTCTGCTTCAACATCTGTGAGGGAAGTCATGTGACAGATATTTGGTAGATTGGAGTGTAGGACGATCATGAAGTGTGTTACACAGAAGCAGTGAAATCTAACACAGGTCTGAGTGTTTTAAAATGATATCACCAGTGTTGGGGAGTAACGGAATACATGTACCGCCGTTACGTATTTAAAATACAAAATATGAGTAACTGTATTCCGTTACAGTTACCGTTTAAAAAGGTGGTATTTAGAATACAGTTACTTTGTTGAAATAAATGGATTACACGGCGGTACTTCCCTGTTTCATATTGTGGCGGGTCAGGACTGTTTGGGTTTTGTTTGACAGCTACGTGCTGTTGTTCCACGTGGCAGCGTTACGGTTGCCATGGTTACAGGGTGACGCTCTCTCTCTGTGTGTTTCCTGGGTGAGAGAGGCCTTTTTGTTGTTGTTGTGCTAAGCTAATAGGCAGAATGCTACCGGTATAGCTCTAAAGAATGTAGCATCATAGGCAGTGTAGTCCGTGCTGCAGGGAGAATGGACTGCCATACCCCTTATGTGTCTGTGAGCGAGGGAGGGAGAAAAAAGAAAAGTACAAGCTGTCATCGAGCAAAAACGGGAGCTGGAAGCATGTAAATATAATAATAACCACTGCAGCCAAGAAGAGTGCCTGACGAGCCCAGTTGTAAGTAAGCTATTAAGACTCGACTGTACACCGTGTTCGTGTTTTGCTCCAAAAACAATAAGTTCCTTTGGAGCAGCCGTTCAACGCCTCTCTCTGTCTCTGGCTAGCAAAGTTGACCCAGACAACAAAGTAAAGCTAGTTTTCGGCTACGAGCCCGACAACGTATTAGCCAGAGGTCCCTTTATGGTTCGGAGCCGTGGACCTTCAGTAACAGTAATAAATCACACAGCAATAGTACATTCATGTTGTTGTAAACAGCATAATATATTAAGTAATCCAAAGTATTCCGAATACGTTACTCTCATTGAGTAACGTAACGGAATACGTTACAGAATACATTTTGGGACATGTATTCTGTATTCTGTAATGGAATACATTTTAAAAGTAACCTTTTCAACACTGGATATCACTGTATAAAAATGTATATTGTGTGTATATTGCTGTAGCTTCTATAAAACCAAAGCTATTCTGGAGAACTTTGTCCACCTTTGTGAGGAACAAAGACGCAGGAGAACGAACAGCATCAAATAATTAGTTTCATAAGAGTCGAGTAATGGAATACATTTTGTCTTTTTGATTGAGTAGATTTTCTTCTTTATATTGTGTCAGATAAAGTCTGACAGGTTTTGGCTATTCAGATGATAAAACACATTGAATTAATTTAATGTGATGAGTTTTCACAGACTTCAGTCAACCTGTCAGATTACCTGAAATAGGTAACTTTAAACACTTACAGTTTTTTCTGAAGTATCTCTGAAACCCCAAAACGCTCTGCTAATCATCAGGATGGAAAAAAAGAAAGATAAGAAAGGTTTGAATCCATTTCCCCATTTTGGTCTTGTGTTGTCTAATATTGCATATTCTGCCACCGTGACCAATGTCGTAATCATCATTATCAGTACTGTGTGTCTTGTTTCTTTATGTTGTTGTAGGTTCTCAAGAACGACACCATTACTTGAAGAGAAGGTATTTTATCGAACTGTGGTTCACATGTAAACAAAGCTTCGCCATCACAGTCCGCACAGAGGTACCTTCCTCTAGCTATCTAACTCCCCCTACAGTCTAGGAGTATTAACAACATAAAACATGATACTAGGCAAATAAGGATTTGCTGTTATCATTACACTGTCGACTTACTGCTTGGGTAATAGTGATAAACTTCAGGGGAGATCATGATGGCAGAAAACTGCAAACAACTCTATGAAGTCAAGCTGCCTTCATTGTTTCTGTAACCTCAACATGCTGACAGACTTGAAGTTGCTAAAGATTTTAAAAAGTGATAATTAATGGGAAGAAAATTCTCTTTTTCATCCATTTAATCAAACATTTGATGCCTCAGCTGTCTCAGTCTTATAGCGTTCTGCAGCTGCAACTAACAGGAGGCTTGGATTTAGCTGCAGGTACCCCTGTACATCCTTCTCAGTAGCACACATGTGGGTACCATTTAATCACACTTCTTCCTGAGCTTTGTTTCATCACAAGACCAAAGGTGGCATCCCGTGTCATGGTCTTATTATCATCCAACTCAAGAAGAAACATTTACGGGCCTCCTGGTTTTGTTTTCTAATCCTGCAAAAAGACTGAGGACAACAAAGCCCAGAGAACATGAGATACACAACATCCAACATTCAGACTCAAACAGACTCAGGTTGGTCCACTTATACTAGATATGAGCATACTTCACATTACTGTGTATGAATAACAATCAAACTTTGGAGATGCAGAGCATGATGTCCCATCATGTCTGTGAAGGTTCTCAGTCATCCAGGTCATCGTAGTCAAAGGAGCTTGCAAAGAAAAGCGTCTGGACTTCTTTAAGTTACTTGAAGACGTTTCACCTCTCATCCGAGAGGCTTCTTCAGTTCTAAGGTCAAATGGTGGAGAGTCCCAGATATAAACCTGGTGGGAGTGTCCCCCCACAGAGGGACAAAAGGACCCCCTGATGATCCTCTAATCGCCTGAGCCAAGGTGTGGAACTGGGTGTGGGTCTCAATCAGCCAGAGTTTCGGGTGAGCTCATTGTGAAACCTGGCCCCACCTTATCATGCGAATTCCTGAGGTCAGATGGCCCAGGGTGTGAGTGGGCGTTAAGGCGTCTGGGAAGGGATCTCAAAACTGGATTATAGATGGCAGAGAGTTGGTGTCGTAAACCACCGCCTCTGTTCAAAGATGGTCGCTCACAGTGGACATAAATGGCTTCTTTCACTCCTCTTTCAAACCATCTGTCCTCTCTGTCCAAAATGTGAACATTGGCATCCTCGAAAGAGTGTCCTTTATCCTTAAGATGCAGATGGACAGCTGAATCTTGTCCTGTGGAGGTGGCTCTTCTGTGTTGTGCCATGCACTTGTGAAGTGGCTGTTTGGTCTCTCCAATGTAGAGGTCTGGGCATTCCTCGCTGCACTGTACGGCATACACCACATTGTTAAGTCTGTGTTTTGGCGTTTTGTCTTTCGGGTGAACCAGTTTTTGTCTGAGTGTGTTGCTGGGTCTGAAGTACACCGGGATGTCATGCTTGGAGATGTCCCATCATCAGACTGTAAACAAACATCCAGCAGGCTTTGTTGGCAGAGGTGATGATTCTCCCACCAGGGATCAGTAGAGTGAATTAACCTGTGGTATAAGCAACAGTCACTGAAATATTACTGTTTCAGATAAGAAATCTACCACATAAAGGTCAGGGTGGGAGGGATCTGTTGGAGTGATTTGGTTAAAAGTGTCATTTTTGTGCTTAAATTTGTAAACCTTGTCTAAAACAGCATGTTTACATATTCTATTGTTCTCCTTCCTGGCCTGTTGAATGGTGGGGAGGCCGTAATGTTTAAGTGAGTTTAACTAAGTTTAAGAATATAATCCACTCACTGTTAACATCTTCAATGCTCATAGAGCAGAGCAGCTACCTGAATGCTACCCCATCAGAGGTCGATTATCTTGTTAATAATTTTACCTCCTCACTACGTACAACTCTGCATACTGTAGCTCCTGTGAAAACTAAGGCCTCAAATCAGAAGTACCTGACTCCGTGGTATAATTCTCAAACATGTAGCCTAAAGCAGATGACTCGTAAGCTGGAGAGGAAATGGCGTGTCACAAATTTAGAGGATCATCATTTAGCCTGGAGAAACAGTTTGCTGCTTTATAAGAAAGCCCTGCGCAAAGCCAGAACATCTTACTATTCGTCACTGATTGAAGAAAATAAGAACAACCCCAGGTTTCTCTTCAGCACTGTAGCCAGGCTTACAAAAGTCAGAGCTCTGTCGAGCCAACCATTCCTTTAACTTTAACTAGTAATGATTTCATGAACGTCTTCACAAATAAAATTTTAATCATTAGAGAAAAAATTACCAATAATCATCTCACAGATGTAATATTATCTACAGCTACTCTTAGTACCATTGATGTTAAGTTAGACTCTTTTTCTCCAATCGATCTTTCTGAGTTAACTTCAATAATTACTTCCTCCAAACCATCAACGTGTCTTTTAGACCCCATTCCTACAAAACTGCTCAAAGAAGTCCTGCCATTAATTAATTCTTCAATCTTAAATATGATCAACCTATCTCTAATAATTGGCTATGTACCACAGGCCTTCAAGGTGGCTGTAGTTGAACTTTTACTCAAAAAGCATCTCTAGACCCAGCAGTCTTAGCTAATTATAGGCAAATCTCCAACCTTCCTTTCATATCAAAAATCCTTGAAAGAGTAGTTGTCAAACAGCTAACAGATCATCTGCAGAGGAATGGCTTATTTGAAGAGTTTCAGTCAGGTTTCAGAGTTCATCACAGCACAGAAACAGCTTTAGTGAAGGTTACAAATGATCTTCTTATGGCCTCTGACAGTGGACTCATCTCTGTGCTTGTCCTGCTAGACCTTAGTGCAGCGTTCGATACTGTCGACCATAATATCCTATTAGAGCGATTAGAACATGCTGTAGGTATTACAGGTACTGCGCTGCAGTGGTTTGTATCATATCTATCTAATAGACTCCAATTTGTACATGTAAATGGAGCGTCCTCTTCACACACTAAGGTTAATTATGGTGTTCCACAGGTTTCAGTGCTAGGACCAATTCTGTTTACACTATACATGCTTCCCCTAGGCAGCACCATTAGAAGACATAGCATACATTTTCACTGCTATGCAGATGATACCCAGCTCTATCTGTCCATGAAGCCAGATAACACAGGAACCTGCAGTTCATTTTTAGTCTATTCTAACCCTTTAAGACCTACCATAGAACCAAGTCCACAAGAGCTTATATTATATTTTTACATGCTGTAGTGCCATTTTTGGGTTCATTTCAAGTTGATATACATCAATACAACCTTTATAGCCAAATTTTAATAATATGTCTGCATTAAGTGCATAGTAATTACATAAATTGCAAAAAAGTGCAATAAACTACAAAAAATTGAAAATTGTTTTTGTTTTTTTAACATATATTTCTAGTTAGAGAAATTTAAGAGGCTTATCCCTCAAAACTGTAAATACAAAAAAGTTGCACAAAATTGTTTCCCACCACAGGAAATTTATCTTGAGTGTCTACATAGTTTTATTTTTGAAATACACCAATTCTTATATACTGCAGGAAAAATGAAAATAAATATTATAATGCAAATTTGCAAAAAAAAAAAAGCAGCATATGCATCAAAATAAACTATTTCCAGCAGTGCAATATGAGTCCCAAGCATCCCAGAAACGACACAGAAAGTCCGTGAAACAAACAGAAAGGCCCTGATGGTAAAAACTACATTTCCGCAAAATTACGTCACTTCCGGTTTCGGGCAGGACATGGTGGACATGCGATAGTTCGCGCTGATGGACGTAGGAAGTGTTACAAACCGCTGATCGGATTGGCAAAACGTGTTTCTGGAATATTATGTTTTTTGTTGCTGCAAGTGCTTTTTATGCAGTTTTTGCAAAGCTATATGTGGAAGGAAACTGTGACTTAGGACAAGCTGATGGCATAAGATGTAAGTGCAACTCCTCCGGTTTCATATGCAAAAAAAAATATTGCGCTAGCTTATGTGGTTGCAGTGCTACTGGGATTTTAAAATAGTTATGCAAAACAGAGCGTGCTAATATAAATAAGCCTGCTCCGACTGGCTTTAAAGGGTTAAACTGCAGGAATGTCTTAAAGACATAAAGACCTGGATGGCCGCTAACTTTCTGCTTCTTAATTCAGATAAAACTAAGGTTATTGTACTCGGCCCTGAAAATCTTAGAAATATGGTATCTAACCAGATTCTTACTCTGGATGGCATTACCTTGGCCTCCAGTAACACTGTGAGGAACCTTGGAGTCATTTTTGACCAGGACGTCCTTCAACGCACATATTAAACAAATATGTATGACTGCTTTCTTCCATTTGCGCAACATCTTGCGCAAGTTAGAAATATCCTGTCTCAGAGTGATGCTGAAAAACTAGTTCACGCATTTATTACTTCCAGGCTGGACTACTGCAATTCATTATTATCAGGATGTCCAAAAAACTCCCTGCAAAGCCTTCAGTTAATCCAAAATGCTGCAGCAAGAGTACTGACAGGGACTAGAAAGAGAAAGCATATTTCTCCTGTATTGGCTTCCCTTCATTGGCTTCCTGTTAAATCCAGAATTGAATTCAAAATCTTGCTCCTCACATACAAGGTCTTAAATAATCAGGCCCTATCTTATCTTAATGACCTTGTAGTACCATATCACCCTATTAGAGCACTTCGCTCCCGCACTGCAGGCCTACTTGTTGTTCCTAGAGTATTTAAAAGTAGAATGGGAGGGAGAGCCTTCAGTTTTCAGGCCCCTCTTCTGTGGAACCAGCTTCCAGTTTGGATTCGGGAGACAGACACTATCTCTGCTTTTAAGATTAGGCTTAAAACTTTCCTTTTTGCTAAAGCATATAGTTAGGGCTGGACCAGGTGACCCTGAATCCTCCCTTAGTTATGCTGCAATAGGCGTAGGCTGCCGGGGGATTCCCATGATGCATTGAGTTTTTCCTTTCCAGTCACCTTTCTCACTCACTATGTGTTAATAGACCTCTCTGCATTGAATCATATCTGTTATTAACCTCTGTCTCTCTTCCACAGCAAGACTTTATCCTGTTTTTCTTCTCTCACCCCAACCGGTCGCAGTAGATGGCCATCCCTCCCTGAGCCTGGTTCTGCCAGAGGTTTCTTCCTGTTAAAAGGGAGTTTTTCCTTCCCACTGTCACCAAAGTGCTTGCTCATAGGGGGTCATATGATTGTTGGGCTTTTCTCTGTATCTACTGTACAATATAAAGCACCTTGAGGCGACTTTTGTTGTGATTTGGTGCTATATAAATAGAATAGAATAGAATAGAATAGAATAGAATAGAATAGAATTGAAAAGTGCAGGCACATTCCTTGTGAGATTCAGGTTTCCTTATCTTCTGAGGGATACCCCTGGGTATTTAGGGGCTCGCCTATGCTTGAATATGGTGAACCATTAAAGTTAAGCCATATACGGGTGTGAGGACATTACCTTTGAATAACTAGGAAATGTGGTTAAACAGTTGTAAGCATATATTGTGTGGCAGGAAGTCATGTATACAGAGACATGCACACGCGCACACACACACACACACACACACACACACAGTGCCTTAGTTTTTATGGCACCCCACAGGGGTTTTATGATGGGGGGGTTGTGTAACTGGGCTGAATAAAAGACTGTGAGAGGAGACTGAAGTTTGGAGCTGGCTACAGGTGTGCTTGTGTTAGCTTTCTGAGTGCAGTCTCCCCTTGCAAGTAAAATGGCTCTTGAGTGGCTGTTGTGTTGTGTTCTGCAGTCTCTCGTGTTTGCACCCAACAGGATCTCTGCAATTTGACTTACCTCTGCAAGTGTGAGGCTGTTCCTCCAGCCTCAACAAACATCTGACTGTCCAGTCAAAGACAAACAAAAAACTGGGAAAATGCTGGGAGATAGAAAATGCTGTATGGGTGTTGCTGGATGTTGTTGGTCTGAGTCCACACATTAGCAGAGTGCTTCTTGGCCCCACTGACCCATGTGGACAGTGACTGTGGAGAACTGTTCTGGCAAAAGATGGTGCCGGTGAGGTCGGCTGCCATCACGACTGCTCCGACCACCTTTTCTTTGTTTTTGTTTTTTAAGTTAGTTTTCAGCGTTTTTAAATCGGCAAAATCATCACCATTGGATACATTAGGTATGACAGTGACACTCTTGTTTCTATTGGTACACAATGTACTCACAATTCGAAGTTTTTAACTCTGGATCCGAGCTGGCAATGTAGCCGAGTGAGATCTTGAGGGAGAACAAAGGACGAGACGCGAAACGGCGGCCTCGAGGGAAACGAGATGGCGTCAGGAACAGGCTGAGAGCTCGTGCACACCACACACCTCTGCCTAGCATCCTGCTCGCCAACATCCAGTCACTGGAGAACAAGCTTGATGACCTCAGGGCCAGGATAAAGTTCCAGAGAGACATTCGGGACTGCAATCTCCTCTGCTTCACCGAGACATGGCTGAACCCAGCGGTGCCGGACCACGCCATCCAGCCGGTCAAGTTCTTCTCGGTTCACCGCATGGACAGGACACGGGACTCGGGGAAGTCAAGGGGAGGCGGCGTGTGTTTAATGGTGAACAACAATTGGTGCAACAGTGCGAACGTTGTTCCTCTCAAACGCTCCTGCACACCAAATCTGGAACTACTGTCCATCATGTGTCGTCCTTTTTATCTACCTCGAGAGTTTACATCGGTCATTAAAAGTGCCGTTTATATTCCACCACAAGCGGACACGGTCACCGCCTTAAGCGAGCTGCTTGAGGCACTCACACAGCACCAGACACAACACCGGGACGCCGTGCTTATTGTGACGGGGGACTTTAATAGTGCCAACCTCAAACCCGCAGCGCTGAACTTTCATCAACATATCACCTGCCACCAGAAGTGAAAGGACACTGGACCACTGCTACACTACGGTCAAGGACGGCTACAAGGCACAATCTCGCCCTCCGTTTGGCAAATCGGATCACGCCGCCATCTTCCTCATGCCAAAATACAAACAAAGGCTGAAACAGGAAGTTCCGGTTCAGAGGAAGGTCGCGTGCTGGACGGACCAATCGGTGGCCGCGTTACAGGACGCACTCAACGACGCAGACTGGGACATGTTCAGAAACAGCTCCAATGATGACGTCAACATGTTTACGAAAGCGGTTGTGGGATTCATCGGGAAACTAGCGGATGATACCGTGGAGACAAAGACTATCACAACGTCTCCCAACCAGAAGCCATGGGTGGATAAAACCAGCCGCGACGCTCTGAGATCCCGCACCGCTGCCTACAACACGGGACTCACGACGGGGGACATGGACCCGTACAAAGCCGCATCATATGACGTGCAGAAGGAGGTGAAAGAGGCGAAGCAGCGCTACGGGAGGAAACTAGAGTCACAACTCCAACAGAGTGACTCTAGGAGCCTGTGGCAGGGACTAAGAACAATAACGGATTATAAAGCACCAACAACCGGTATGACGAACGGGAACGTGACTCTGGCAGATGAGCTGAACACTTTCTATGCTCGATGCTAGTGTTAGCGGCACTAACGGCTGCAGACAGGAAGATACTGCCAACACCGGAAACTTGCTCGTCATCTCCGAGCATGACGTGAGGAGAGCCTTCAAGAGAGTGAACACCAGGAAAGCAGCAGGACCAGACGGCATCCCAGGTCGTATCAGCTCTGCATTTAATACCATAATTCCCTCCACACTCACCACCAAACTGGAGCACCTGGGACTCAGCTCATCTATTTGTCAGTGGATCTCCAACTTCCTAACTGGCAGACCACAGGCAGTAAGGATGGGTGGACATGTCTCAGCCTCCACCACTCTTAGCACTGGAGCCCCCCAGGGGTGTGTTCTGAGCCCCCTGCTGTACTCTTTGTACACATATGACTGTGTGGCCACTACCAGCTCCACCACCATCATCAAGTTTGCTGATGACACCGTCGTGGTGGGCCTGATCACTGACAACAACGAGGCGGCCTACCTGAAGGAGATTAGGAATCTGGAGAACTGGTGCCAGAGGAACAACCTCCTTCTAAACATTAGTAAGACAAAGGAGTTGATAGTGGACTTCAGCACTAAGCAGGAGAGGAACTACCAGACCCCCGTCATCAACGAGTACCCAGTGGAGAGAGTGGACAGCTTCAAATACCTCAGAGTTCACATCACGCAGGACCTGTCATGGTCCTGTCACATCAACACCGTGGTGAAAAAGGCCCGTCAGCGTCTCTACCACCTCAGACGCTTGAGAGACTTCCAACTGCCCTCCAAGGTGCTCAGGAACTTTTACTCGTGCACCATAGAGAGCATCCTGACGGGAAACATCTCAACCTGTTTCGGGAACAGCACCATGCAAGACAGACGAGCTCTACAGAGGGCTGTGCGATCAGCTGAGCGCACCATCCGCTCCGAGCTGCCTGACCTGCACTCAATCTACAGCAGGCGGTGCTGGACCAAGGCCAGAAAGATTGTGATGGACCTCAGCCATCCCAACAACAGACTGTTCTCTCTGTTGAGGTCAGGAAAGCGATTCCGCTCCCTGAAGACCAACACAGTGAGACTGAGGAGGAGCTTCTTCCCGCAGGCGATACAGTCTCTCAATCACACCACCACACAGTGCATTCTGGACATTGTTTTCACTTCATCACTTAAATCACTTTAAGCATATTTGCACTGCACAAGACACTTACAAATGTGGATTGCACAACACTGGACATTATATTTCTTCATTTCCATTTAATACTTGTATAGCTGCTGTTATTGTATATATATATTTCTTCATACATTCTTATATATTTCTATACTGTGTATTGTGTATTTTGTTGTACAGTTATTTTATTTTCAACTTTAATTTATATATTTTATTTTATTTTATTCCTTCCTAGTTAAATTTACCCTTTTTCATATTTATTTCCTATCTTATTTATAGCCTTTTCTTTTTTTCTTTAGGTCACGAGCAGTTGTGTAAGCATTTCACTGCATATTGTACTGTGTATGACTGTGTATGTGACAAATAAAATTTGAATTTGAATTTGAACTGAAAAGAGAATTAAAATGACAAAAAGCCAAACAGGATTTCCATATTGGAATCAGCAATCAAAAAAACATTGGTTCGTATTTCAATTAAATATGAATATGTTGCTTAACTGTAAATGGTTAAGATCTGGTTTGATTTACATCCTTCACACAGCACATTTGTCCAGGCCTTCAGGTAAACATAGAATTAATCTCAGGTAACATGACTCAGAGTAGAGATTCTGTAAGAAAGATTGCTAGCTCTAATATTATTACCACAAAATCCAAGGACACACCAATAGCTCAGATTTCTAGAAGTATTTAAACAAATGTCAGTCTATCCATTCATTTTCTTCTGAATATTCAATTCAGGTTCACAGTGAGAGGCGCATACATGACATGGAAGTGACGGACAAGGTAAGCAACTCATGTTCTAACTGACGTCTGACGCCAGAGATTTTGGCGGAAAATTAAAGCGAATGGTAGCTTAGAATTGAACAAATTTCTTTAAGCTTCAATTTTACCAAATACACTTATCAATTGTCTTATAACTAACAACATTTGTCTAAATCATCTCCAACACCCTGGTGAACGACGGGGAGGAGGCTCTCCAAGATTACATGGATCGGTGCTTCCAGGATCTCGTAATGTCGAAGGCTCAGAGTCTTCCCGGGGCAAAACTGAGACGCCGTCATTGAAAAGATGTTGCCTGGCAGACTCCCCCGGCACAACATCGCCAGCCGACAAAGATATTGCAGACATCCTAGAGTCAATCAACAAACGATTGTCCAGTTTCGATGCAAGGCTGTCCTTGGTGGAGACTCTACAGCGGGAATTTAAATCCTTGCGAGAATCCCTGGAGTTCAGCCAGCAGCAGGTGGAAAACGCTCGCTGCTGAAAATGCCACGCTAAGGGAGTCATCAAATGTCTCACTGAAAATGTTAGCCAGCTAAATAGAGAAAATAAAAAAATAAAAGAGTTATTGATCTCGCTCGTGGCATATGAGGTAAACTTGTATTTTCTGGTATTCCAGAATCCGCTGGAGACGCGTATGGACTGCCATAATTAAACAATTAAATCAAGGTCGTAGATTTGGCATGGACGGAAGGGACATGTCCCCACCAATAATTTGATGTCTTCGAGTAAAGAAAAACAAACCCGATAGAAAGGAAAAAACGATCTGTCAACGTCTCATTCACCCAGCGGTCCAGAAAGAGTTAAATTACGTTCTCTACTGGAGTCCTACGTCATGTGACAAATACGGCCAATGTGATTGGCTGTGCCTTTCAGGGAGCTCTGTTTAGTTTTAGCAGCGGCAAGCCTGCGCTGCGAGTAGTGATGGTAAATTCGATTCTTTTTACTGAATCGAGTTTTAATGAGTCACTCACCAAAATGAATCTGGTTTCTTGAGTCATTTGAGTCACTGAGTCAGTTGACCAGAGAGTGCAAAAAATTTACATTTTCACTCAAAATTAATTTGTTTCTCTTTTCATGTAAATCACACAGCTAAGATGAATGATTCTAAAAAAAAAACAACTATTTTATAGAGCAAAAAACCCCAAAAACATTTCTAAAATTAAGCAATTTCCTATCAAAATTGCTTAATAAACATTTATTTTGTTTATTTGTATTTTATTAGTATTTTCCTTAAATGTGTCAAATATATATTTTCTCATCTAAATGTCCACAGAGCTGTGAGCCAGGGGGCGGTAATGCGCCTTAACATTGGTTGCCAACCAAAAAGAAGAAGAAGCTGTGACCCAGAAGGGAGGGGGTGAGTGAGTGAGTGATTCGTTCGCTCGGTCTATGATTCAGCACAGGAAGGAGGGGGTGAGCGAGACCTGAGTGATTTGCTGTAATAAAAATGTATATTAAAAAACTGTAAATGTATATTTTCACTCAAACTTAATTTGTTTCTCTTTTAATGTAAATCCTACTGCTAAGATGAATGCTTGTAAAAGAAAACAACTATTTTATAGAGCAAAAAAGAGCAAAAAAATTCTAAAGGGAACATTTATTTATTTTTATTTTATTTTATTAGTATTTTCATTAAATGTGTCAAATATATATTTTCTCATCTAAATGTCCACTGAGCTGTGAGCCAGGGGGCGGTAAAGTGCCTTAACATTGGTTGCCAACCAAGAAGAAGGGTTCATTGTACCCATGATTTGCATAATGACTGAAACCAGCTCACTGAGGAACAATGGGCTGGGAGGTCAGTTTCTTAATTTTAATTATGCAAATTTTCATTATTTATAAGATTGGGGGAACCTGCAGTCAGCTGAGACTGAAGAAGTCACTTGGATGAGTGACGAAACGTTTCTCCAGCAAAACGCTACGTCCAGATGAACAGAATCAACATTTGGAGGTTTTGGAGATTTACTTACCCGGATGGTTGAGCATGCATCAAGACATTTTAAAATGTTCAAAGGGGAATGCTATCATTGCTCCATGGAGAAGACATCAGAAAATTAACAATAATAATGTCCTCAGAGCAAAGAGTGAACATTCAAATCAAAAATAAAACCAACATCCAGTGTGTGTCCTTTGTTATGTGTGACAAATGCTGGGTAAAACAAAAAGAATCCATGATGCTGATAAAGCTGTTGATAAATCTGGCAAAAAGGTCACAGTCTTTGTTAATGTTTAAGTTAAAATTCGCATCTATAAGCAGTCTGGACAGCTTCATGGAGGAGGATCAATGTCACTGAACTCCTTTAAGGAGAAACTATTTATAGCACAGCAAAAACGATCATGAAAACCAAAAAATCCAAAAACTGCATTAAAATTTTATCAGCCTGTGGAGTAACCACCTGGACAGAGAATATAAAATAGTTCAGTTAGTGAATACTAAGGGTTTGATCTTTGAAATTAGTGAATTTTACTCACCAAGAGGAGTCTTTAACTAAAACTAATTGACTTGACAATAAAGTGTTAAACTATTGTCAGTCATGAGCAGAGATGGGCAGTAAAGCGTTACTTGTAACGCGTTACTGTAATCCAATTACTTTTTTCAAGTAACGAGTAAAGTAAGGGATTACTATTGCAAAAACGGTAATTAGATTACCGTTACTTTCCCGTAGGAACGCTGCGTTACTGCGTTACTAAAACCGTGATTTTTTGTGAGAATGTCTCATGACAGTGACGTAACCGAGTGCGACGTTCGTGACAACAGCTGTGTGCAGATCAACAATGGATCATATATCGAGTGCAGAGAGAGTATGAGCGTGCAGCGTTTAAAGCGTGGAAGTACTGACCTTACTTTGAGTTTGATTCCATAAAAAGTGACAAAAACATTAGTGTCCGTTGTGCGTGGGAAGAAAACTTCTTTTTACAGCGAAAAAACCCCTAAACTTCCAAACAAGCACCGAGTAGCTACGACGTAATGGGAAACTCACAGAGAAACTCGCGGATTCTTCCACTGACCGCGGCACACCTGCACCAGGGTAACCCTCCGCCTACCCCACTCCTGCTTTACAGGTGAAAATAGAGCAACAGGACCGCTAGTCTTTGACTTTATTTATTTTCTGCTGTGTTTTACTTGCATCTATTTGAAAGACTGAGTGTAAACACACAAAATATTTTATTTTATGTGCTGGAATGTGCAGAAAATACGTTTAAATGTTAAACTAATTTCTTCTAGTCAGAGAATGTTGCAGATAATTAAATTTTTACTTGATACATAAAGTTAAAAGATTAAAACTAATAAAACAAGTTTTAAAAAGAGACTTTTCCATTTGATTACATTTTGTATGATGGATTATGTAGAAAAAGTAGAATTGGGCTGAAAGATCTATCGCTTTATCACCTATTCAGGTTGTAAATCGTGTTTTTAAAAAGTAACTAAGTAACTAAGTAATTAATTACTTTTGAAAATAAGTAATCAGTAAAGTAACGGGATTACTTTTTGGGGGAAGTAATCAGTAATTAGTTACTAATTACTTTTTTCAAGTAACTTGACCAACACTGGTCATGAGGCAGCCATTACACTGTAACTTCCAGTTTTACCAGTAGAGCGCAAAGATTTTAATTTTGACTAATGGCCATTTCAAACTTCAAAGGTTTAACAGGAGCTCTGAGCTGGTCCAGGAGACGCGAGCTAGAGTCACATGTTCATGAAATTTTGTTTTATCAGACACTTCAGTTATGTTTTCTTCTTAAACTACTACAAAAGACACTATGAATGTGTCCAAAAGGGAGGAGCAATAATTAAAATACAAAGCTTTGTGAAAACTAAAGTCAACTATTCAAGAACACTGGTCACCTGTTCTTGCCATAGGTTTATCACCTCCTTATTTATGTAATTTCATAAAGCACAACTGTAAAATGCCACTGTTATTTTAGTTAAAAAAGTTGTTTATTCCCTGTGCCCAAGTTGCTATATTGCTTTAATAAGAAAAAAAAAGAAAAAAAAAAGATTCAATTTAACTACTAACAGAATTATCTTTATTTTTATTTTTTGTAAGAAAAAAATTAAAAAGTTACTAAAATTCAACTTTTCGCCATGTCAGCAGCTGCCAGTTGTTTTTTGGGTGACAAACAGCTTAAACTCTTTAGTCTCAAACACAAACATCCTGCAATGAAGGTTTAAAGACACTGATTGATGCTCTGGCTTCTTTTAGGTTGTGGTTTAATATTTATTCTTTTTTTTCTTCAGTGAAAAAACATGTGCATCGGTTAGCCACAACCAGACCAGAACAAGTCAGATTTTATCTGTGACACCTTTGTGAAACCCACAGAACCACACGAGAGAAACAGATGAGGCTAATGTTTGTTAATCTTACAGGGAAACTAAACTGTTGATCAGCATTTGACAAACAAAGACAGTAATTTTACTGAGGACACGAAACAAGAGGACGATTTCATTATAGAGGTGTGTGTCTATATACCTGTATAATACACATTTAAAAATATTTTCATCACTTTTTTGTGAACTATATGAATCTAATTTGGTGATAGAAAGACATAAGACGTAAAAATCTGTAACATGTGGATGTCCTCTGGTCTGAGGTACTGGGTGGACCAGTTAGAAACCAGCAGCTGGACGTCAGCGGTTGGACTGGTGGACTACTTCAGTGAAGAGTAGACGACGTCTGGCTCTGGTTTAAAGTCTGAACACAAACACACACAGTTCAAACAACAGGAAACATGTTTACAAGCTTTGTAGTTCAATCAAGACCTCCAATCTCCACCTCTCTGCATCACACACAGTCCCAGTTCAGACTTTACTGGGAACCAGCTCAGATACAAATCACAGAGCTTCCATACTGCTCACACTTTTTAAGACGTTCATGAAAAAGCTAGTAAAGTCATAAATCAAAAGAGATTTGGTTAACTGATGATTCAAAATTGCCCATAGGTTTGACTGTGGTTGTAAATGGTTGTCTGTTTCTCCGTGTTAGCCCTGTGACAGACTGGTGACCTGTCCAGTGTGTATGCAGCTTGTGTATTTAGTTTATTATGCTAAGCTAAGATGGCAGAAGAAACATTACATTAGCTTAGCGTGCTGGCTGGCTGGAAATGAAGTAACCATAAAGCTCATCTCTGTCCAACGTTAAAGTTAAAAAGCAGCTGTACCTCTGGTCTTGTTTGGTCTGATGGTTATTTGTCCATAACTGACTTCGTCAGTTCTCACTGCTGAATAGACAGCAGCTGGATCACTGTCTGCACAATAAAATCACACTGCAGTGATCCCCAACCTTTTGTGTGCCACGGACCGGTTTAATGTCCGACTATATTTTCACGGATCGGCCTTTAAGGTGTCATGGATAAATACAACCAAGACAAAAACTGTAGTATTTGGTAAATTTAATAATAAATGTGAATTCACTGTGTAAATGTGTTTCTTCCTGAAATGCATCAACGACATTGATAGTAACATTCTCCTCTCTGCCACTTAATGCTCCCTGGTCGCTATGGTAACACATAAATATTTCTTTCAAAACAAGACACACAACTACAACACAGGAAAACAAAGTTAAGGACAAAACCCCCGAAAACCTGTTGATCTCCATTTGTGTGGTCAGCAAATGGATTCCTGCACAACTGTTTACCGTTTACTGGCAAAAGACAGAAACAGTAATCAAGTTGTTTTTTGTCAGTGATGAAGCAGTAGATAAACAATTCAGAAGGTGTCCAAGATGTGCCATCAATTCCATCTACTATAAGGATACATCAGGCAGTGACCCTTACCTAGGGAGAACTGACATACAGGGATATCAGCTGCCTGTGCACAATAAATCAAATTTTGACCTGTCAGTGCTTTAATGCAAAGCATTTCACATTCAATCATCAACAGACAGCACCCACAGCCACAGAAATTCAGTAGCAAAGTCCTGAAGTTGTTGGTGAATGGTGTGTGGTAAAGTGTGGTAGTGACCTCTACCCAGGTGTCATCACAGATACAAGTGAAACACTTGCTGAGGTCAAAGGAGCTTGCAAAGAAAAGCGTCTGGACTTCTTTAAGTTACTTGAAGACGTTTCACCTCTCATCTGAGAAGCTTCTTCAGTTCTAAGGTCAAATGGTGGAGAGTCCCAGATATAAACCTAGTGGGAGTGTCCCCCCACAGACTCCCATCACCCTCTGGAACACAAACTTGGAGTAATTAGGACCCTACACCACCGGGCAGAACATGTTCCCTCTAAGCCTGAAGGGAAAAAGAAGGAACACACACATGTAAAGGAAGCACTCAAAACGTGCGGCTATCCTAGATGGGCGTTCTTAAAGTCAGCAAAGAGGCACAGAAAAGAAGATCAGACACCAGCGAGGGAGGATAAGAAGGACAGACGCAACAACATTGTCATCCCCTATGTAGCCGGTGTATCAGAAAAACTCAGGAGAGTTTTCTCCAAGCATGACATCCCGGTGTACTTCAGACCCAGCAACACACTCAGACAAAAACTGGTTCACCCGAAAGACAAAACTCCAAAACACAAACTTATGTCAAAGATGGCGCTGGAGTGACGGCAGCCTTTCCAAGTAGCTCTGCAACACCGCACTTTTTCTTAACTTTTAACTTTTTTTTAGACTAGGCTTTCAAACTTTATTTCACTTTCCTCTAGTTACTGTACTTCTACCTCTTAGACACCTACAAGCCGGGTGTCGGAGTGGAGGATGCCATCTTGTACCTCCTGCATAGAGCCCACTCACACCTCGATGGGGGAAAAGGCACGGTCAGGATCCTGTTTCTTGACTTTTCCAGTGCCTTTAATACCATCCGGCCCTGTCTGCTCCAGGAGAAACTGAACAGGATGGAGGTGGACCCCTGCCTGGTGGCTTGGATCTCCGACTACCTCACCGACAGGCCACAGTACGTCAGGCTAAAGGACATCACGTCTGACACTGTGGTCAGCAGCACAGGAGCACCACAGGGAACTGTGCTGTCCCCTCTTCTCTTCACCCTGTACACCTCTGACTTCTGCTACAACTCTGAATTATGCCATATTCAGAAGTTTGCAGACGACACAGCCATCATGGGGTGTATCTGGGATGACCAGGAAGAGGAGTACAGAAGTCTGGTGAGGAACTTTGTCGCATGGAGTCACACAAACCACCTGCAACTCAACACCTCAAAGACTAAGGAACTGGTTGTGGACTTTGGGAGGTCCAGAGCAGGTCCACTGCCGGTTCAGATAGAGGGGGAGGAGGTGGAGGTGGTCAAAAAGTACAAGTACCTCGGGCTGTGGGTGGACAATAAACTGGACTGGTCATGCAACACAGAGCACCTGTACAAAAAAGCCCAAAGCCGACTGTACTTCCTCAGGAGGCTGAGGTCTTTTAACATCTGCAGGAAGCTCCTGAGGATGTTTTACCAGTCGGTGGTTGCTGGAGTACTTTTCTATGCTGTGGTGTGCTGGGGGAGCAGCACAGCAAAGAAGGACTCATCCAGGCTGGAAAAACTGATCAGGAAGGCTGGCTCTGTGGTCGGCATGAAGCTGGACACTCTGGTGTCAGTGGCAGAGAAAAGGACACTAAAGAAACTGCTGGACATTATGGACAATGCTGGGCATCCTCTGCACACGGCCATAAACAACCAGAAGAGTCTGTTCAGTGACAGGTTGCTTCTCCCAAAGACAAGAACCAACAGACTTAAAAACTCCTTTGTCCCACACGCCATCAAACTGTTTAACTCCTCTCTGGAGGGGAGAGGGAGGGGAAACAGGAGGACAAAGGAGGGGGGAACAACTAAGCTGTAGTGCCTCTTCACTTCACTGTGCAATCACCTTTTGTGCAATACTTTTTGTTAATAATCAGCAGTGCAATAGACTCCATACTTGAAATGTGCAATTCACTTGTATTTTTATTTTTATTTTTATTCCTATTTATTCTATTTATCCCCTTTGTATATTTTATCTATATATGTCTTTGTATTTATATATGTGTGTATATATATATATATATATGATATTCTTAACTCTGTAACTTCTGTCGGTGCTGTGCTTTTTAGAAAACAAATTTCCCAGAGGAACCCACCCGAGGGATTAATAAAGTTTTATCTTATCTTATCTTATCTTAACAATGTGGTGTATGCTGTACAGTGCAGCGAGGAATGCCCAGACCTCTACATTGGAGAGACCAAACAGCCACTTCACAAGCGCATGGCACAACACAGAAGAGCCACCTCCACAGGACAAGACTCAGCTGTCCATCTGCATCTTAAGGATAAAGGACACTCTTTCGAGGATGCCAATGTTCACATTTTGGACAGAGAGGACAGATGGTTTGAAAGAGGAGTGAAAGAAGCCATTTATGTCCACTGTGAGCGACCATCTTTGAACAGAGGCGGTGGTTTACGACACCAACTCTCTGCCATCTATAGTCCAGTTTTGAGATCCCTTCCCAGACGCGTTAACGCCCACTCACACCCTGGATCATCTGACCTCAGGAATTCGCATGATAAGGTGGGGCCAGGTTTCACAATGAACTCACCCGAAACTCTGGCTGATTGGGACCCACACCCAGTTTCACACCTTGGCTCATGTGATTAGAGGATCATCAGGGGGTCCTTTTGTCCCTCTGTGGGGGGACACTCCCACTAGGTTTATATCTGGGACTCTCCACCATTTGACCTTAGAACTGAAGAAGCTTCTCGGATGAGAGGTGAAACATCTTCAAGCAACTTAAAGAAGTCCAGACGCTTTTCTTTGCAAGCTCCTTTGACTACGATGACCTGGATGACTGAGAACCTTCACAGACACTTGCTGAGGTCGGTTGCATACACAAAATTGGGCTCAACAAGTTTTTCTGGCCAGTCAATGAAGAAATACTGTGGTATCTCTTTGAGAATATTTTCGGTGTCATCACACCACTGAAGCCAGCCACAGCTGATTTCAGCTGATTATGTTAGCTTGAATGAATAAACACTCCCAAGTCTATCAATCTAACTATCAGAATCCTCGAAGCGCAGGCCGAGAAGCTGGTGTGGCAGCAATTAGGTCATTGTCTGACCCAGTGTTTGTGTTTCAGTTTTTTTCAGTTTTTATTTTTTTCATTTTTTGTTATTCATGGTTCTGGTTCTCTTGATTGTTTTTATGCTTGTACTTTAATAGTTTCTAGTTCCTATGTTTCTATTATTGTCCCTTCCATGTATTCCATGTTTTATCTCTATCTCTACTGTCTCCATGGTCGTGCATCTCCTGTATCCATCCCTCTGTCTCCCCAGTCAGTCATGTCTCTGTGCCTGTCTCATGTTTCCTGTTTTACTTTGACAGTCTCGTGTCCTCTGTTAGTGTATTTAATTTGGCATCCTCCTCATCTTGATAGGTTCAATCTCTTCAAGCTGTGTTCCTCATGTATTCCTACTTCCTCATTACTCCTCTGTGTATTTAAGTCGTGTGTTTTCCTCTGCCCATTGTGTACCAAGATTGCTGTGTATTTCCCCACGTGCCTGGCTTCCGTTGTTGTTTCTCGTCGGCTTCTGGTTCCTGATGTCTTTTCTGTCTATAGGCTGTTTGGGGATTCCCATGATGCATTAAGTATGCTCATGGCCAACTTCCCTGGGCCTGTTACTACTGGAGATTTCTTTCTGTTAATAGGGAGTTTTTTTTCCCCCTGTCACCAAGTTCTTGCTCATGAGGTTCAAGTGATTGTTTTTCTCTGTATGTATTATAGGATCTATAGGATATACCTTATATAGATCACCTCACAATCTAGATCTACCTTTGTTGTGATCTGGTGCTGTATAAATAAAATTTAATGAAATGAATGTGTGGTTTTTGTGATTTTTTTCCTTGTATCATTAATTGCTTAAAACTGCACTTTTAATTTTAATTTTAATTTAATAAATTTAATTTTAAGTAATGCTGAAGAAAACTAAAATATTACAATTACCAACATTGTAGTTCCTGGATACTCTCTGCGATACCACGCTGCATGCAGCATTAAGTGATGCATATTATAGACTGCAGCAGCTTCAGACTGTTTTTTTTTCTCATCTTAACACCTCAGTTGTAAAATAGCACCTGTATACAAAGAAATGGGGGGGGGGGCTTTCTGTGTAAAAGACGTGTGGATAACCACAAAGCTGCAGTTAAACACACTGACACCTTTGACCACAGGGCACAAGACAAACATGTTCTCACAACAAGAACGCTCACCCACGTCGGACTGACTACAGTTAACAACAGGATGTCGCTCCTGTGGTTTTATATACAGAACAGTCAAAGTCTATAATTGTAATAAAGATACTTGTTTTATTCAACCTGTGTCTTTATGTCTCATATATGCTGAGAACTTGTGCGTACTAATCTCAAATATTAGACCTAAATGGGTTATATAAGTTTATTGTTATTTGCTGCTCAGTACTGCTAAAGTCACAACACACCTGAGATCCCAGTGATATAATAATATTAGATTGAATTATTGCACCAGTAGGCAGTAGGGTGAAGTGTCTTGCCCAAGGACACAATGACCAGGACAGAGAGAGCTGGGGGATGGAACCGGCAACCTTCCAGTTACAGATGAGGGTCCCAACCCCCTGAACCACGGTTGCCCTGTAATATGTAGTGGACCTGTAGCTGAGCTGAAGCTCTCAGACCCACTGCATGCATATGCATATGCAGCCCAAAGAAAATACAGATCATTCACATTTGGACAAAAAAAATAGATATTTCATTCCTCCTAAAGTACATCACTAAAGTCTGAAATAGTCCTGCTTAGTTATTTCTTCTTCACCATGTGAACACACACAGTCATTTCTGACTCAAACATCATAATGCTGCCACAAGCACAAATGTGTATTAATCCATGACTGATAAAGTCTCCAACAATCACCATTTCTTGTTTGTTTGAGAAAACATTCACAGAGCAGCTGTTTCAAGAAATAATAATAACAACATAATTATGATTGTGAGGTGTGATTAAAGTTTGATGGATTTAGTAGTTGGTGGGAACTACTGTGTTTGTGTTTATAAGTCAATTATCATTTCTCCTGACTTAAAGTAACCAATACAACAATGAGTAAAACTCTTGATAGGCCATTCAGCCTGGTGCTAAACTATTTGGCTTGTACTATGGTGACCATTAAACTTAATATTAGCATGTACAGTGGATATAAAAAGTACACACTCATGCTAAAATACTAGGTTTGTGTGATGTTAAAATAAGACCACAATAAATGTTTTTAAAACACTTCCTATGATCATTGTAACGGTCTTTTGCATTTGATGTTTGTTGCATTTGATATTTGTTTAGCTGTATGTCTGGATTTTGTTCCTTTGCGCCCTCTGGTGGTGAACTATGTAGGGTACAGCTTTGCTGTTTGGGTCTCCACCCAGCCACTTGTCTTTTGCTAGCGCACGGTGTCTGCATGCGGCAGCTCACAGTTAGCTCCACACATGGAGAAAATGTTGTTTAAAGAGTGGAAATAATTGACAAAGAAGATGGAAGATAAGGCAATAAGGCCATAAAGGATTATTTAGCACCTCCTGGATGTCAGCTCACGAGGTTTGTGTATTTTAAGTGTTTTATTTTCTGTAATTAAGGATTTTTGATTGATTGACACTACGTACAAGAGCGCATTTTGATGTGATGTTTTTGTTTTATTGTTTTGTCCGTGAGCAGTTCTCACGGGTTGCCAAGACCAGAATAAACCCTGTTCTATACTACATCGTGCGTACGTCAATCCTTGAGGGTGCTACAATCATCATGAACCTTTACAATTCAACTGAAAAACAAAAAAATCTGTTGGGGGACAAAAATTCCAATAAGACTTTTGTATAAGACCCTCAAACTAATACTTTGTTTGTCACTACCTGCGTCTAGGGAGCCAGTGCTCTCTCCCTGTGTGTGTTTACGTTCACTCTCCCAGATGTTTTGGACATGGAGTGACCTATGACAAGGAAGTGCCCTGGTGCGGGAGACAGCTCATCAAGCCATCAGCAACTGTCAGATAATGCTTAAATAAACATAAAAATAAGAATTAAAAGTGCTAAGTAGATAAATATATACATGAGTGCAGGTGGTGATCAGTGCAAACGTGGAATGATGCAGTGAACACAGTGTAGGGTCATGTGTTAGTGGTGGGAACAGTCATATGGTTATTGTTCATGAGTCCACCAGCAGAGGGGAAGAAACTGTTCTTATGGCGAGAGGTTCTGGTGCGAATGGACCGGAGCCTCCTGCCTGAGGGGAGCAGGTCAAACAGACTGTGTCCAGGGTGAGAAGGGTCAGTTGTGATCCGAGCTGCACGCCCCAGTGTCCTGGTGGTGTACAGGTCCTGCAGAGATGGGAGTCTGCAGCCAATCACCTTCTCGGCAGAGCGCACAACACGCTGCAGTCTCTGTTTGTCCCTGATGGTGGCTCCAGCATACCACACGGTGATGGAGGAGGTGAGGATGGACTCGATCATTGCCGTGTAGAATTGCATCATCGTCCGTGTTGGCAGGTTGGATTTCTTCAGCTGCCTCAGGAAGTACATCCTCTGCTGGGCTTTCTTAATGACGGAGGTGATGGTGGGCTCCCACTTCAGGTCCTGGGTGATGGTGGTACCCAGGAAGCGGAATGAGTCCACAGAGGTGATGAGGGTGTCAGTCAGGATGATGGGGGGGAGTGGGGCTGTGCGCTTCCTGAAGTCCACAATAATCTCCACTGTCTTCTGGGCATTCAGCACCAGGTTGTTGTGGCTGCACCAGGACACCAGATGTTCAACCTCCCTCCTGTAGACAGACTCATCCCCGTCCGAGATGAGTCCAATAACGGTGGTGTCATCTGCAAACTTGATTAGCTTGACAGACTGGCGGGTGGAGGTGCAGCTCTCCTGTCTGCCTACCTGCTCACCATTGGATCAAAGTTGCCACTATTCACCCAGACCTCCCTGGAAATTATCTCCTCCTGCTTGCATATAAGTTGTTATCATTCACCGGTGCAGGCAGTCATTGGAATCCCATGCGGACACGCTTCTCCTCTGTTGCAGTCTTACAGAATGCCTTTGTCCACCCCGTTATTGTGCCCTGCTCCTGGATTCACCTCCCCAAATGCCCTGGCTTAGCGTGTACTTCTTCATTGTGTTTTGTCACGGGTCATAGTTCATAGCCTCAGAGTTCATCACTGTATGCTCTCCATAGCTCCTCGTCCCTGTATCATAGTCACAGCCGTAGAATACATCACAGTGCAAAAACCCATAGTGTGTAACTCGTGTCCTGCTTTATTTTTTGTTTAATCATTGAATTTTTGTCCCTGTAAATAGACCTGTGCTTTTGTATTCTAGTGTGTTGTATGACCCAACTTATTGTATATATCCACTGCCTCACTTGCACTCAGCACTGTCCTGAGATCTTTAGTATTACGACACTCTTACGCACTCCTTCGAGTCTGTTGTCTGCTCCACGAGTCCTGCTGCCATCTGAAGGCTTATGCCTGAACCAGGCTTGGAAAGAAAGCTTTTGTCTTGCAATCATTCCCTCTTAGTCCAGACATGTTGAAAATAGATTATTACATTTAGTACACAACAGTACTTGCCAGAAATTCCAGCAGCTCCCTCAGTGTTGCCGCAGGTGTCTTAGCAGGATCACTGAGCAGTTTCCGCCTTAACTAACTAAAGCCTTTCAACAATGAGATCCCTTTGATGGCCAAGTAATTGTCTGGAAAGTCTTATTAGCACAGCACACTGTTACTTGATTGATTGACTGTAATTGTGTCTTTAATTCTCAGCAGGTGTTTACCCAAGAAGACTGGATCCTGTGATTAAGTCAATCGGTGCTTCAGCAAAAAATTAGTTTAAGGGTGTACACACCAATGCAACCAGCTTACTGTACTTTTTCCTTATATTCATAATGTGTTAAATTTTATTTATATTTTTTGCCCTGCTAGACTTATTTGTTTATTTTTACCATAATGTATAGGTTTTCCACTCATTGCATTAAAGATGGGAAAGGTTTTCAAATAATTTATTGTGATCTCAGTAGTTATAATCACAAAACTCTTTTTTAAATATTTTTATATTATTTGTATTTTTATCATATCCACTGTAAAATAAAGCCAAGCCTTGCAGTAGGTAAAGGTAAATATTGATGAACACAAAGAAGAGCAGCTGTACCTCTCATCTTTGATTTTTTCTTCTCATCTTTGATGATGATTGGTCCATAAGTGACATCGTCAGTTCTCACTGCTGAGTAAACAGCAGCTAGATCACTGTCTGCACAATCAAACACACACAAAGGACATCAGTACAGGTAAAACAGCTGATCATATAGAAAGTGATGAAAAGTGTTTAAGAAGTAGAATTTAGAGTCAGTGAAAACATGGCTGCTGCTGTAAAACATAAACAGACCTGATACAGGAGGAAGTGACTGAGCTGAGCTTTCAACAACAAGGATGAAGGTTCAACATATCAAGAGGTCAAAAACTACCAAATTATTAACTTCAAAAATGTTAGATTTACAATTTGAAATGGAAAAAAAAACTATTTAATTTGGATGCAACTAAAAATGTAGGTAATTCTGAAATATGCAGCAGTCAAGAGGGTTTAAAAAAGAATACTGTTATTATTAAACATGATTTTATTTGTAATGAATCTCATTGAGATTCATAGTCTGTGTGCAGACTGTTTACAGCTTTTAGAAATGATTTCTACATTTTTCTTCCTCATCTTACGACCAGCAGCTCTGTGGTAAAACACTCGCTGCCTACATGTGTTTCTATAATGAGAAACAGGATGCTGGATGACTGCAGAGCTGTTTGTTTCAGTTAACCACAGACCACAAACACACAGTCCAGCTCACAGTGAACAACACTCAGTAAGTACAGACACATGGTTACATCAAACTAAGGTTTCACATTTCAGATAAAGAAATAAAGAGTATAAACTTAAATATTGTGATTTCAGGGATGAAAGACATCTGATTAAAAGGATCACAATCTGATGTGTTGCTTATCGAAAGTTTCGTTTAAATGAAAATTTAAACATTGCACTCTGCATTAATAAAGCTTTTAATATAATTACTATTATAAACTGTAAAAATAAAGAATTGTGATTTCAGGGTTAAACTCAGCATCAAATCAGGAAAAGTTGGAATATTTTTTTTTCATATTTCCAAGCTCTCTGTAATGTCCTCATAAGCCTTTATATAAACCATCCATAAAATTAATTAAATAAATTCTAACCATCCTCTCTGAACTATTTGAATGGTGTTGTGACCCAAGTCATCATTTTGTGTATAGTATTCACTTCTCCATACGTTGGGGTGTTTTCGTTTATCTAAGTTCCAGGTAGAGGGTGATCATTGCTTGAAAGTGACTGAAGACATGTCAAGACTGGCTGTTTCCTGCCTACTTCCTGTTTCCAATGAAGCTGTGCTGTATGTTTAGTTGTGCATTGTTTTATGATCAGGTTTCTGCATCTAGAATAGCTAGTTATTATTTTTGTACACATTGTAAAGATTTTAAATAATCCTTATTTGAAGGGAATAAGCCTGTTTTCTTGGTGGGTGTGAAGCCTTTTTCTTTAAACACCTTTTCCCCCTAGGGCAGGGCAGACTGGGTCAAAGGTCAGAAGAAATGCCATGGACAGTTATTTTGAAGCCCATGTAAAAATGGCAGTGGACAAAATGCAAACACCTAGGCTTTACCGGTTACAACATCTAAAGCCAAAAGTGTCCCAAGGGTTTCTTCATATATATATATTTTTCATTTCAGTGTGATCGGATAAACATTATACTAGCTCATGCTGGAAACACATGTAACCCAAGTTTTTGAAATTCAACATACAAGATTTTGTGAGACAGTGTATCTCTAACAAAACAGGTGGAATAAGAACAAAAAAAAAAAAAACAACCTTTAACTAAGTGCTTATTTTAAAATAAAAAAATAATAATAATAAAAAAAAAAAATTGGACCAAAGCTTTCAAAATAAAAATCATGCATTCTCGGCTGTTTCATTTATCTTCCAAATGTTTGTAAATGTTAAGTCCACAGAACAGAAACACAAATAATCACAATTGACAGTATTTACAGTGGGTACGGAAAGTATTCAGACCCCTTTAATTTCCCACTCATTTGCCCATTTGCCAAAATTTCATTTTTATTCCTCATTAATGTATGTATCATATTGACAGAAGAACACAGAATTGTTGACATTTTTTGCAGATTTATTAAAAAAGAAAAACTGAAACATCACATGGTCCTAAGTATTCAGACCCTTTGCTCAGTATTTAGTAGAAACACCCTTTTATCTAATACAGCCATGTATGAGTCTTTTTGGGAAAGATGCAACAAGTTTTTCCACACCTGGATTTGGGGATCCTCTGCCACTCCTCCCTGCAGATCCTCTCCAGTTCTGTCAGGTTGGATGATAAATGTTGATGGACAGTAGGGGTGGGCGGTATAAACGGTATACAGTAGAGATTTTGACTATACCGCTCTGCCACGTTAGCGCATGTTGATGATGTCATCAAGCTGTGCCTGTTTGGTCAAAAGCATGGCAGTGGCTACAAGCATTATCAACTACAAATTATGCCGGTAATAACAAAGAGACGAAGCACTTTTGAAATATGGGGAAAGCCAAAAACTGCACTTCCTCCACTTCCTTAACATTAATTCATTAATGTTGAATTCTCTCGCAGCTGTTCTTTTCCCATGTTGTTGCAGTATATTAATGACTAACCTCGTATTGTGGATGAATAATCTCAGTTGTTCTCCTGACTGAAGTTTGGTCCTTGTATAGCATCCTGACATGCGATTGCATTTGTCCCTGACCACCAGAGTCCGTCACGTTAACTTTAATCGAGTGGAAAAACAGTTGGTGTTCATCCTCCAGCTTCACTATACTAATGTCATGCTAGCTGTGTTGACTACCAGGTAGTCCAACTTCAGTAACCTTACAAACACCACTGCTGTTTAGTTTTCTGTCTTCATTTATGTTGGAAGTGATAGCAGAGCTGTACATTTTAATTTGTTACATAAATCTCTCAGTCAGAACACGGTATGTCATGTTTAGGTGTAAACTAGCGAGCTAACTTCCTGCTAACTTCTAACTCTGTTAAATTAAATGCATTCTGTTTTCATGGATGCCTAGATGTTTAACTTAATTGTTACACCTGATCATTTTACTAAAGATAAAAGAATTTAGACGGTTTTAAACTCTCAGTGTTTTTTTGACTTTGAGACCTGAAGCAAACAACATTTTGGATCCAGATTACTCCGCGAAGCACCTCAGTACGGCAGCCGTAATGCTCCGACAATCCATCAAGCAGTGCAGCTTCGTAGTTACCAAACTCGTACTAAAGCATTTTTGACAGATTTCTGCACATAGTGTACCACAAAAAAATCGATTCGAGGTCAGTAAGCACAACCAGAATTCATACATCAGGCGCACTCTCGATTTTTGAGGAAATTAAAGGATTTTAAGTGTGCCTTTTAGTGTGGAAAATATGTTATTTCACAATATATATTGTTACCGCACGCGCTTCAAGTTATACCGCGATATGGCTTTTAGGTCATATCACCCAGCCCTAGTGGACAGCCATTTTTAGGTCTCTCCAGAAATGTTCAGTCTGGTTTAAGTCAGTGCTTAGGGTCATTGTCTTGTTGGAAGGTAAACCTAGGCCAAGTCTGAGGTCCTGAGCACTTGGGAGAAGGTTTTTGTCCAGGATATCCCTGTATTTCCCATTCATCTTTACTTCAATTGTAACTAGTTGTCCTGTCCCTACAGCTGAAAAACACCCACATGATGCTGCCACCACCATGCTTGGCTGTTGGGACTGTATTGGACAGGAGAAGAGCAGTGCCTGGTACCAAAAAGTTCTATCTTGGTCTCATGAGAACACAGAATCTCATTTCTCACCATCTTGGAGTCCTTTGGGTGTTTTTTTTAGCAAACTCCATGTGGGCTTTCATGTGTCATGCACTGAGGAGAGGCTTCCGTCACCCCCGACTAGTGGAAGGCTGCAGTGACGGTTGGCTGTCTATAACTTTCTCCCATCTCCCGACTGCATCTCTGGAGCTCAGTCACAGTAATCTTTGGGTTCCTCTTTACCTCTCTCACCAAAGCTGTTCTCCCCCAGTAGCTCAGTTCAGCCAGATGGTCAGCTCTAGGAAAGGTTCTGGTCATCCCAAACATCTACCATTTAAAGATTATGGAGGATTATGGAGGCCACTGCACTCTTAGGAACCTTAAGTGCAGCAGAATTTTTTTTTTGTATTCTTCGACAGATCTGTGCCTTGCCACAATTTAGTCGCTGAGCTCTTCCGGCAGTTCCTTTGACCTCATGATTCTCATTTGCTCTGACATGCATTGTGAGCTGTAAGGTGTTATATAGACAGGCATGTAATATGACTAATCAAGTCCAATCAGAATAATCAAACACAGCTGGACTCATATGAAGGAGCAAAACCATCTCAAGGATGATCAGAAGAATTGGACAGCACCAGAATTAAATATATGGGTGCCACAACAAAGGGTCTGAATACTTAGGACCATGTGATATTTCAGTTTTTTTTTTTTTAATAAATCTAAAATCTAAATCTGTCAATGTGGGGTGCTGTGTGTACATTCATGAGGAAAAAAACAACTTAAATGAGTTTTGCAAATGGCTGCAATAACACAAAGAGTGGAAATTTTGAGGGGGTCCAAATTCCTTCCATACCCACTGTATATCAAACTCATAATTCTGAGTCTCACCTTCAGGTTTCTTGTGAACATATCGTCTTACCAGGAGAACCAGTAACACCAGTAGAACCACAACACAGACTGATCCAAAAAATGTCAACACAGAGAGAACAGGAGGAGAGAGTGATGTAGGTGGAGGTGTGGATGTAGGTGGAGGTGAGGTGGTGTGTTTGTCTAAAATAAAGCAAACACAGTGATTAAGTTGTCGTCACATTGTGAATGTTGAAAGCTGCAGAAACACAGACAGGTGAGTGTGTCACCTGTGACAGTGATCCAGCTGGATGGAGACTCTCCATGACCGCTGATGTCACACTTGTAGAGGCCTTCATCAGACCTGTTAACATGCTGGATGGTCATGTGACCTGTAGGCTGCTTCCTGATGAGGGAGCCATCTTTATAGAAAGCAGCTGGGAGGTTGGAGGGAGTGGTCTTTGTTTTACAGAGCAGAGTGACGTCATCTCCCTCCATCACAGGGAGGACAGGACTCTGCAGGATCACTGATCCACCTCAACACAGAGACAAACTACAGCATTTCATCCATTTACACACAGCTTCATCAACACTAACTCCACACACTCAGCTTACCAGTGACTGTCAGGTTAACCATGTTACTGATGGGACCCTCTCTGGACTCACACCAGTAAACTCCACTGTCCCATGGGTACATGTATTCGATTTTACAGGAATAACCAGTTGGTTTTCCCCACACATCTCCACACTGAGTCCTCTGTTCTTTGCTTGTGTTTCTCCTCAGAGTCCATCCAGCAGAGCTGTCGTCCTCCTCACAGCTCAGAGACACAAAGTCTCCTTTGAAGAACTGAGAGCTGCTGGGACTCACAGTCAGACGAGCTGTGAGGGTTAAAATGAAAAACTGATGATCTGTTAGACTTTACATTGTGAAACATAAAGCCCATCAGGTCATATCAGTGAACATTAATCAGGTTTAAACTGTGACAGAAGAAGGTTACTGACCTTGGTTTGTTGTGCAGCTCAGCAGTGAGATGAGAACTAAAGAGAAATGACACTCAGGTTGATTTGAGGTGAACATCAAGAACAACTCCACACAAACAGCTGACAAACACAAAGACCTGTCTCTCTCTGATACATCTGCTCATTTTCTATTTTATATCAGTAACATGTTTCAATAAAGTTTGACAAAAGACTAAAACATATTTAAGATTGAAAAAGAAGAAGAAAGAGCATCATTCATCTTTTAAACTCATTTTTCATTTTTTCTTTGAGGAAAATCTGGAGCCCAGTTTTTATTGTTTGAGCAGCAGTGTAACACAGAAAAATAAAATAATAATAATCTCAGATTAATTTCAAATGTTAAATGGACATGTTTTAACATTTTACACCAAATTTTTTTCTGTTTGAGGAAACAGATTTTAAACAGTTTCTGCTCCTTTTTATCTAAAGAACTCTTTAAACCGTCATTATTGTTACTGTAGCTTCACTGACTGCACTATGGAGATAAAAGAAAAATGTGCACTAATTATGAATATTACTGTTACACTGTGCAGCTGTGTTGATATAATGAGTGAATGATCTTTTCACTGCCTGCTGTGTTTCCTCGACTCCTGAGCAAAGATAAAGAGTCAGTTCAGACCTGCAGTTGGTCCTCGTGGTGTTTGAACTTGAATTCAGCCTGATTTGTTTTTCATGTCTTCTCCTCCATCATCAGTTATCAGGAGAGCAGACAGTCAAAGTACAAGAATTCAAACAAACACAGAGATTCTACTTACAGAGCAGACACAGCACAGATGTTTCCTTCATCGTCCTTCTCACTCATTTGAGCTTTTTTTCATTTTTGTCACTGACACCAAGTAAAGCCCGCCCTCTTCCTCTGAGCACCAGCTTTCTATTGGTTCAAACACAGAAGCGAGAAGTATTTCCTTTCCATGTAGTTACGTCCCCCTCAGTGAGAGAGGCAGATATGAGCTGAAACACAGGAATTAAACCAGGGACGCTGCTGTTATGGAGCTGAACTGGAACCATTCAGACACTGAGGCCCTCTGAACACATTTTAATTACAGCTGTGCAGAGACACACTGATGACTGACTGGAACACTATGATTCACATTTTACATTAACACCATCCTCACACATGGTTTATATATGGCCACTAGAGGGACTAGAAAAAAAAGATAAGAACAAACAACAATACTGAAACTCTTGGTTGTTTTGCTTGGATTATAGTTATTGAATTTAATTTAATGTATTCTCTATTTTTTTCTATTGTTTTTCTCTTTTTCTTCATGCTTGATGTAAATCAGCTGCTTGCTAAATGATCTTTTGCTAAAAGTGTTGGCATACTAAGCATGTACTTCAGCCAATACCTTTTTGATTATTCTTATCTCGTGCTTTCTTGTTTTGTAAAAAATCTTTCTTCTGTAGTCACAGAGAGATTTGTAATGATAACCAAAATAGCAAAAAAAAACATGTTGGACTTTAAGTTGGACCAACAAGAATACAAGCAGATCATTGGTGATGCTTCTCTTATTTCTCTTCCTGTGACCCAGAAATCAGGGTCAGTAGGTCATGTTGAAGGATATATTAGAAACACATATGGAGGACAGAGAAGAGAGGAGGCTGCACAGGTGATCCTTTCCAGAAGCTTCTGTGGTGGAGTTCTGGTCTCTGGTTTCAGTGGAGGAGTGGTGCAGCAGATTTAAGAGGGAGGCCTGGATGCAAAGGTGGTCCTTGAGTAGTTTGTGGAAGGGATGCCCAGGGGAAATGACCAACAAATTGGCTGGGGTTTAATTACCTTTTCGGGCTGTATGTGGACATGTGATCATGACTGTTAGTAGCATGTGATTTCTGCGGAAAGCCCAGACAGCTCTGGTGATTTGCCCCACGGATGATTTTCCACTGGAGCAGTCTTGTGACGACAGTTTACACTCAGCCTTTGACCAAGTGATAGGAATTGATGGTCACCGGGTGCGGCCTGAAGCCACACGGACCTACCCATGCTCTGTTATTATTGAATGATAGGCTTTATTGGGTGAGTCGTGACACTGGCACAGAGGACGAACAGACCCAGTTGTTGAAGTCTGAAAGCTGCCAGGAAATTATTTTCCAGGTGGCTCATTATAACTCCATGGCAGGGCATATGAGATATAATAAAACTCTGGAGCGAGTAATGGCCTGATTTTATTGGACAGTCATCCAAATGGGTGTCCGTGTCTTGCCCAGAATGTCAGCCAGCAATCCTAAAAGTGCGCCCACTGCCATTAATGGGGGTACCGTTTAAGCTTACTGGCATGGACCTCATCAGGCCATTTCATCAGGGTCCTTTTTTTATACAGTGGCTTGCAAAAGTACTTTTCCACATTTTGTCACATTACAGCCACAAACATGAATCATTTTTATTGGAATTCCACGTGAAAGATCAATACAAAGTGGTGTACACGTGAGAAGTGGAACGAAAATCATACATGATTCCAAACATTTTTTTACAAATAAATAACTGCAAAGTGGGGTGTGCGTAATTATTCAGCCCCCTGAGTCAATACTTTGTTGAACCACCGTTTGCTGCAATTACAGCTGCCAGTCTTTTAGGGTCTGTCTCTACCAGCTTTGCACATCTAGAGACTGAAATTCTTGCCCATTCTTCTTTGCAAAATAGCTCCAGCTCAGTCAGATTAGATGGACAGCGTTTGTGAACAGCCGTTTTCAGATCTTGCCACAGATTCTCGATTGGATTTCGATCTGGACTTTGACTGGGCCGTTCTAACACATGGATATGTTTTGTTTTAAACCTTTCCATTGTTGCCCTGGCTTTATGTTTAGGGTCGTTGTCCTGCTGGAAGGTGAACCTCTGCCCCAGTCTCAAGTCTTTTGCAGACTCCAAGAGGTTTTCTTCCAAGATTGCCCTGTATTTGGCTCCATCCATCTTCCCATCAACTCTGACCAGCTTCCCTGTCCCTGCTGAAGAGAAGCACCCCCAGAGCATGATGCTGCCACCACCACATTTGACAGTGGGGATGGTGTGTTCAGAGTGATGTGCAGTGTTAGTTTTCCGCCACACATAGTGTTTTGCATTTTGGCCAAAAAGTTCCATTTTGGTCTCATCTGACCAGAGCACCTACATGTTTGCGGCAAACTGCAAAAGGGACTTCTTGTGGTTTTCTGTTAACAATGGCTTTCTTCTTGCCACTCTTCCATAAAGGCCAACTTTGTGCAGTGCACGACTAATAGTTGTCCTATGGACAGATTCCCCCACCTGAGCTGTAGATCTCTGCAACTCGTCCAGAGTCACCATGGGCCTCTTGGCTGCATTTTTGATCAGCGCTCTCCTTGTTTGGCCTGTGAGTTTAGGTGGACGGCCTTGTGTGCCATACTCCTTCCATTTCTGAATGATGGCTTGAACAGTGCTCTGTGGGATGTTCAAGGCTTGGGAAATCTTTATGTAGCCTAAGCCTGCTTTACATTTCTCAATAACTTTATCCCTGACCTGTCTGGTGTGTTCTTTGGACTTCATGGTGTTGTTGCTCCCAATGTTCTCTTAGACAACCTCTGAGGCGTCACAGAGCAGCTGTATTTGTACTGACATTAGATTACACACAGGTGCACTCTATTTAGTCATTAGCACTCATCAGGCAATGTCTATGGGCAACTGACTGCACTCAGACCAAAGGCGGCTGAATAATTACGCACACCCCACTTTGCAGTTATTTATTTGTAAAAAATGTTTGGAATCTTGTAATGTGACAAAATTTGGAAAAGTTCAAGGGGGTCGAATACTTTTGCAAGCCACTCTATGTGCCCTTTTTCACATCACTCTGTGTGCATGTTGTTTACATGAGATGAATTGCAGAATGGCAAAATACTGTTAATGTTAATCTTACCATCTTCAGGTTTTACACGCTTACATATAAACACGCAGTTACTGTGTCTCCATTTAGAAAGGCAGAGGTGGCATGGTGTAATTCTTTTACATGTAGTTGTTTTTTTTTTTCCTGTGTAATCATATTAAACATTGCTATCAATACATTTCTCAAAAATGCCTCTTTGTAGAACCAGACAGAATACTATATTGAATCAGAGCACCCATCATCTGTTGGCACTAAAAGAATTACAAAACAAGAGCACATATCCCAGCAATAATAGCTACACGTGGTAAAGTTGCAACAAACCCCCATCTATTAATACCACTTTTACATCGTTTTTTGAACATCTGTATAAATCAGAGATCAATCAAGGAGTCTACTTGTAAGAGTTTTCTTGATAGTTTGGAACTACCATAAATCTCACAAGCAGATCAGGACAAGTTGGAGGACCCATTAACTCTAGATGAGCTGCATAGAGCTTCGAAAGGTCTAAATAAAGGCAAATCACCTCGATTAGAAGGCCATCCACCTGAGCCATTTCTAGAACTTTGGGATATGATAGACTCACTTATGCTTGACTCCTTTAATAGAATAGAATAGAATAGAATAGAATAGAATAAACCTTTATTATCCCACGAATTAGAAATTTGGATGTTACACAGCTCTTACAGCAAGGGGAATATAGAAGGAAGACACAAAGTGGTCCTATATACATAAACAAGTTCGTATATACAGGTAACAATGTACAGGAATATGCATCAAAAAATTGTACAGAGATTTGTATAAAATGTACCAAAACAAACAAGCTGATGAGTGAGATAACCCCCAAAATGTAAAACAGTGTTAAGCTGTGTTATAGAGTCTGACAGTTGCTGACAAGAATGACCTGTGGTAGTGCTCCTTCCTGCACTGTGGGTGTAAAAGTCTACTGCTGAACGGGCTGCTTGGTGCTCGTACAGTGTCATGCAGGGGTTGGGAGATGTTGCCCATGATGGATGTTAGCTTAGACAACATTCCTCCCCATCCTGCTCCATGCATACATATGCATATACATATCCTGCAGATGGCTATGAAGATCCATGTGCAGTATTCTCACTTGAGTCGGAGAAAGCCTTCGACAGAAAAGGGTTTAGTGCCAGATGTTGAGCAGATTTACAACATTAGGAAATTGCTGCGGTACTTAGTGTGAAACATACTATATGATAAAACACTTAAATAAAAAATAAATACAGATAAATGTACTTACTTAAAGGATATACATTCTATGTTGTCTAAATTTATTTGGAATGGGAAAAGGCCTAGGATACATTTGTCAACACTGCAGCGGCACAAATTGCTTGGTGCTTCGGCAGTACCAAATTTTGAATTTCACTATTGGTCATTCCAAATCAGGACGCTTAGCACATGGGTTAACCCAGAGACTAGTACTTCATGGAAAATGATTGAATCTGCTAAGGCACACCACATAGGTTACAAAGACCTCTTGTTTTCCAAAATACACACCAAAATCCTCAACAACAACAGCATATTTGGGCCTATTATTGCAAATTTTATACAGGAATTTGAAACTATAGTGCTCCTTCAGCCCTCAGTGTTAAAGTAAAACAACATTTAAAAAAATGCAAATGTAATAGATTCTTTACAGACCCAGGCATGACAGGGGCCCGCCCGCATATCTAGCAGCGGCAGGGATGAGGTGGGTCCGGGGACAGCCCGTGGGGCCCCGGTGGCGGTGTAGCAGTCGCGGCTGTGAGCTGAGGCTCCCAGGTGATGTGGCAGGCGTGTGGCCTGCAGGACTCGGCGCACTGGTCTCAACCGAGCGCTGGTCTCAACCAAGCGCTGGTCTCAACCAAGCGCTGGTCTCAACCAAGCGCTGGTCTCAACCGAGTGCTGGCCTTAACCGAGCGCTGGCTCTGTTGGGAATGAGGCGGGTCTGGATGGCATGCTGGACTCTGGCGTGGATGTTGCTGGACCACCTGACACAGTGTCCTTCGGCTCCATGTGGGCAGGACTCTGCTGCTCGCTGTCCAACAGCTCCGACTGCGCCAGTCTCTCTCATGCGCTGTTCTCCAGCTCCAAATGTGCAGCAGGTTCTGCAAGCTCCCGAGTTTCAGCCCCGGCAGTCGGATCTCTGCAACTCCCTTGCAGTCAAGTGTTGTGGGTGGAACCGATCCGAGCTGCCAGCCGCTGCATGTGGCACTCAGTCTGGTCCTGCTCCCTCAACATGGCCACCATTTGGGCCAGCTAATCCCTTGGCTGACCTGTCCACAAATTAATGCTTTTCAGCATTCATTCATTACTCTTGGTTGCTGTCACTTTTCACACAAACACAGAGCTTTAGTTTTCCAGTTCACAGCTGAATACTTCCCCAACAACAACAACAAAGACAATTCAGACTGTAAGCCGCTCAGGTGCATCTGCCTCCCCTGCCGTGGCCCAACTGAGCACATCCCGTCACAACAATATAATACAATCTTATTTTCATGAGAGATGATCTTAAGTCTGAAGAGGTATTGCACTCTCAGCAGGATGCTCATTTGAATCTCGAGACTGTTTTCTGTAGATCAGAAAAACAAAAACAGCAGCCACAAGAAGCACAGCAAAAACGGACAAACCAACAATCAGTCCGTCAGATCCACCCTTTTTCACTGCAACTGTGTTCCCTCGACCCTCTCTGTCTCCTCTTGGCTGACCTGCAGGTAAGAAACAGCTGTCAGGTAGGTGATGAGAGGAAAAAAATCAGAATCAATTTCTTTTTCATGTGCAGGCATTAATTGAAAAGTAAATTGTGAAAATTTTCCTGGTGGTGGAATTTTCTGTGCTTTCAATTAAAAAAGGACATCTGACAAAAACTGTGGCCACAATCACTGTTCTAGGTTATTTAATTCTAGTCATGTTAGATTATTATACATGTGTGAGTCTGTAATCTCAGTGACTAACAGAGAACCTGAGTTTAAATGTGATCAGATGAAGTTTGAGGTTGTGAGAAAGTGTCTGACTGCATTCATAGATGTGTCCTTTCAGCTGCTCGCTCTGATCCAACCTTTGGTCTCTAAGAAGAGGCTTCAGGGAGATGTTTGCTACGTTGGACTGTAGGACCATCAGAAATGTGTGCAGTAACAAAGCAGGCAGCACTGAAAGCAGCTCTAAGTGTTTGTGTTGTTCAATGATTTGTGCACAACAACAAAAATGGGACCTCTCTCATCCATCAGTCATCATGTGGACATTTTTCTGTCACACTTTGAAGCTGATGGACGTTTTGTGTCTGCACTAAGTACGTTTTCACAGCTATGGCACTGGCAGGATTCACTTTCACAGACTCACAACCACCAGCTTCACCCCTCCCCTCCCCCTCCAGCTGTAGGCTTTAACATTGAGTTTCCCCACACATGTTTACAGACGAGTTAGAGAGCAAGAGAAGAAGAGACTGATTCATAAATGTCTTTGTTTCTGCTCTAACCTTACCCAAACAATGCTGCTCTACAACTCTAGACTACCAGCCACAAATACAACAGCTGGAGAAACATCTGTCTACCTCTGACATCCACCAGCTCATCCATACAACAAACAAACATCAACAACCAGGAAGCAGCTTCACCTCTGATCACACACACACTCAACTCTACTCACTCACCTGGAGGATCAACAACAGTCAGGTAGATGATGCTGAGCTGCCATAAACGTGTTTCTCTCATGAAAACACGACACTTGTATGTTCCAGAATCATTAATTGTCACATTCTTCAGAATCAAAGACACGTCTCCATCCTTCATCTGTCTGTCCTGCAGATCCACCCGGTTCTTAAAAGATGGATGCTCGTTGGCTGGATCAAAACGCCCATCCCGGTACAAAAAGACATAATTAGCTCCGTATTCAGCTCTCGTCCACTCTAACACTATGATGTTGTTGTTTGGAGCTCGACATGTCAGAGTGACGTCCTGTCCAGACTCAGCTGTGATGTTTTTCTGGTCTGAAAGAGGAAACAACACAGAGCAGAGAGGTTAAAGGTCAAAGTACAATTGTGATTAGAATGTTTTATTTTATTTTTATTTTTTAAACATGGATAGAAAGAGCCCAAACATATGTATGTTTGCTACGGAACAGCTGCACTTATATCATTTATACTTATATATTACAAATATATCAGTGTTTGATTTTTATCTTAATATTGAGTATTTTATCTTATATACATGTTCGCTGTGCACTGCACTAAAGTACTAACTAAGTGAAAGAGCCTCACATACTGAATCACATTGCTCTGTACTGTCACGGCTTGCCATTTTTTACAGTATTATAAAAATATAAAACAACACCAAGTTAAACATTTTTTCTCAACTGGTACCAGCATAAATATTTCTGCAGTTAGCGAGAAGCATAAACCGTGTGTTCACATTCATTTACTCTGCAAGCAACTTCAGTCTGTTTGTTTGCATTTCCTTTGGAGAATCTGAGTCAAAAAGAAGAAAAACAAACAAAAACACACTTTCAGTAATGCAGATTGAGTTGACAAAATTAACTGCATTTAGCTGTTCCTCTAACTTGACATTTTATTATTCTTACACACCAAGCCAGGTGTCTCTCTTCTGTTTTCATTACAAACAGAGCACTTTTTATCAGTATAATACTCTGGGGTATATATGGTTAACGAGCGATTTCCACTAGTCTCCAGAGAGAACAACAGCTTATCTATACTTTAGCCCACAAGCTGCAATGTACAGAGTCTGCCAAAGCCTCACACTACATTTTGCTCCATAAACAGTGGTGGGTCCAAATTGTGACTGTAGCCACGCTGGAGTCTAACTTAACATCAATGGTACTAAGAGTAGCTGTAGATAATATTACATCTGTGGGATGATTATTGGTAATTTTTTCTCTAATGATAAAAATTTTATTTGTGAAGAAGTTCATGAAGTCATCACTAGTTAACGTTAAAGGGATGGTTGGCTCAAAAGAGCTCTGACTTTTTGTCAGCCTGGCTACAGTGCTGAAGAGAAACCTGGGGTTGTTCTTATTTTCTTCAATCAGTGATGAGTAGTAAGCTGTTCTGGCTTTGCGGAGGGCTTTCTTATAAAGCAACAAACTATTTCTCCAGGCTAAATGATGATCCTCTAAATTTGTGACACGCCATTTCCTCTCCAGATTACGAGTCATCTGCTTTAGGGTACGTGTTTGAGAATTATACCATGGGGTCAGGTACTTCTGATTAGAGACCTTAGTTTTCACTGGAGCTACAGTATCCAGAGTCGTACGTAGTGAGGATGTGAAATTATTAACAAGATAATCGACCTCTGTTGGGGTAGCGTTCAGATAGCTGCTCTGCTCTGTGTTGGTACAGGGCATTGACGATGATAACAGTGGCTGGATTATATTCTTAAACTTAGTTACAGCGCTTTCAGAAAGACATCTACTCTGATAAAGTCCACTCTCCACTGCTGCGTAATCAATTATTGTAAATAATGTTATCAGGAAATGATCAGACAGGAGAGGGTTTTCAGGAAACACTGTTAAATGTTCAGTTTCTATGCCATATGTTAAAACAAGATCTAGAGTGTGATTAAAGTGGTGGGTGGTTCCTGTCTGAGCAGTTAAGACACTGTGAGTCTCTGCATGCTGCCTTTTCTGTAGCTACAGCTGTTTGTATACACTGAACAAAAAGCTTTGTAGCTGCATACTGACTCCTGACACTACAACACATCACACTGACACACACATTACACATCTTTGTCTCTGTCACAGCTGGATTACAGATGTTAAGTGTCCACCCACAGTCTGGTTTCTACTCCCAGGTCCTAGCCTGTTTGGAGCCCTGTCCATCTTCCATTGGTTTTTAATTTTGCACTCCAGTATGAACACCCATCCTTCAACCCAAGGATCACCATAATATAACCTAACACACATACACCTTAGTTCACAGATTTACTTTGTCTAAGGTGCACTTCTGGGATTTCACACAACCCAGGATTCAAATCATGAATACATAATGGGCTTGGATTTACATCATTATGAATGAAATGTGCTCTATTTGGAAGCAGCAGGTCTCCCTCCCCTTTCGATGTGTTGTGTGTGAGACTTTAAATCATCAAACTGTAAATTATAAATAGTTATTGATCCCTTTACCCCGAGTCCTAAAGTGTATATTTATTTTTTATATTTTATTTTCTTACTCTTCTTATATTTATTGTTTGTTTACTTGCACTGCTGTAACTGGAGCCTCGTCGTCTCGTCTCTCTATAAACTGGACTGTATGTAGTGGAGATGACAATAAAGTTTACTTTGACTTCAGCAGCGAGCAGGCACACCGAGGGCTCTGGCGCTCACTTTTCGTGTATAGAATTGCATGCGTTTTATAAGTTTTTAAACTATAAGTCTGTATCGTGATGTCTGGTGTTTTCGTGTTTTTGGTTTGTTTTTATTTTGTTTTATTTTGCGAGTTGGTTATTAGATGGTTCTCCAGCCAGTCAGAGAATCCCCCGCCCCGCCCTCTCCTCCCCATTCCCAATATGCGCTGACATGATGTCGGGGCAGCAATTGTTTTTGTTTTTGTTTTTTGCCGATGCCCGTGATGCCGCCTCCACCATGCCGCACGGTGTCGACCGTATCAAAAAGCGCTACCGCTGACTCCTGAAACTACAACACATCACATTGACACAGGCATTACACTTCTTTGTCTCTGTCAAAGCTGGATCACAGCCAACACACGTTAAATCCACTTTGACTTATATCACAGACAAACTTAATCAATAGGAAAATAATTATTAGAAAAGACAAGTCTCGTTTACAAGTTACGAGCTCTCCCCCCAAACTAACAGGTAAATCTCACCTGCAGAGACAAACGGGAAGACTCCGACAAACAGCAACGTGGAGCAGAGCGACACAGTCACAGCAGGCATGTCTGTGTTCTCAAGGTCAGATGATCCGACACTTTAATGGTGATAAAAGTCTGATTCTGTTGGTATTTTCACAGAATAACCGAACCTGAGTTTAAACCTGACGTCATGAGATAAAGCTTAAGGTTAAAATAATGTTTTACTCGCTCGATGCCAAAATGTCCGACTCGTCTCTCACACACCGACGATCGATTAACGACGCCCACAGCCTCACCCAGTCAGTACCTGCCTCAGTACCTGACGCGGTAGGAAGTGACGCGTCAGCGGGTTTTGCGCTTTTTCGGCGCAAAACCAAACACAGCACGAAACAGTGTCCGACATAATTAGAGACGTTTAGCCAGGAAAAGAACTTGAATAGAACTCCTTGCTAAGTAATAATAATAATAAACAGTTCATAACATAACCATAGCCATAACCCTAACGTTAACCTGATATCTCACAGAAATGCTACATGATAATAAACAGAAGCTGGCAACTCAGCTCTGTAGAGTGAGCAATCATTCCTTCAAGTAATGAACCTTTTCATTACTTGAAAGAAGTTGAAAGTCCGCAGGATTGATGTTAGGAGAATCATACATGCATTATAACAAATGTACCATCACTAACAAATACTTGAACTTCTACTTTCACTGTAAATAAACTCACTAAAGATATTTTTCCATTTCCTGTGTTTGAGTCCAGCCTGCCTATAGATCATGACAATAAAACTCTATTTCAATTAATTAAAAATATGCATATATATTATACTATAATCTAGATTATGAGCAGTTAAATGTTGCATCACCACCACAATAGAAAACAAATTCTTTGGTAGGTTTTAGGTACATAAACTAAGTTTTAATACAAAATCATTTGATGCTGCAGAGAGCATGCAAAACATGACATGACTTGAAATGTAATACAGAAAAAGTGAACTGAAAAATACACTTTTTTCTTTAATAGTTGGTATTTATTATAATTGCACCAACACAACTGAGCTTTTAAAAGATTGCAACAAACTTTGCAAGTGGTGATCCACTGACAACCAAGACGTTCATACTAGTCCCAAGCAAACATCTCCCTCTAGTGGTCACATGAAGGACAAAAATGGAAAATGTGCAGCTGGTCTCTTCACTCATCTTAATTATCTCAATTCAAATCCTCAAGATTTTTTATATTGTGAGGTAAAGACCTACAATAAAACAGAGAAAACCCTAAAATTTAGATGATCCCCTATGAACAAAGACTTTGACAACAGTGGGAAGGAAAGGGTCCCTTTTACAGAAAGAAACCTGTAAAAAGATTAATAATAATTAAGCCTCGGGGAAGGTTAAAGGCTGTTAAATGTTCAGTTTCTATGCCATATGTTAAAACAAGATCTAGAGTGTGATTAAAGTGGTGGGTGGGTTCTTTTACATTTTGAGAGAAACCAATTGAGTCTAATAACAGATTAAATGCCATGTTGAGGCTGTCATTTTTAGCATCAACATGGATGTTAAAATCACCCACAATAATTATTTTATCTGAGCTGAGAACTAAATCAGATATAAAGTCTGTGAAATCAGAGAGAAACTCTGTGTAAGGCCCAGGTGGACGATAGACGATAACAAGTAAGACTGGTTTCTGAGTTTCACAGCTGGGGTGGACAAGGTTAAGCATCAGGCTTTCAAATGAATTAAAAGTCTGTCTTGGTCTTTTATTAATTAATAGACTGGTGTGAAAAATTGGAGGTAGGGATGGGTATTGATAAGATTTTCACAATTCCGATTCCATTTTCGATTCTGTTTAAAAAAGGAGAACACTAAGGTCGATTAGCTTAGAACTTTGTTTTATATCTTCTCTTTAAACAAGACAGACATTTAGGAGTAACATGGCCTTACAAACCCAACAGTGAGATCTTAAGAGATCCACAGCCTACGGCTCTTCAATGGGGTGTCACAGGGTCCCCAGGAAAAAAAAATTGTAAATGTAAAATAATAAAAACTAAGAACAATTGAGGAAAAAATGCCGCTAATATATTGTTTATCATGACTCTGGTTTTACGTGGCCTATCAACACAATTTAAAAACTGGTATATATCACCTTGTTGCTTTGTCTTTAAGTGGTCACGTGATTGGCTTACCACGAATACTTTATTCTTCCTCAGTCAAACAGCAGCACTCAAGCGATTGTTTTGCCCCCTTAGCTCCAGGTGTTGTGCTAGCCAGTGATTGTGGTTACCGTCCGCAGGAGAGCGCGCAGCTGCTTAAGCTGTAGCGTCCAGATTACTTACAGCTACTTCTGTGCAGCTGATATAAGATGCGGTAATGTGAACACAGCTTCAACCGTCTGTTTGTTGAAAAATAGTAACAGACCGCATTTTCTTGTTAGTAATTGTAATGGCGTTGTAACGACAGGAATAGTAATTAGTTAGATTACTCGTTACTGAAAAAAGTAACGCCGCTAGTAACAACGTTACTTGTAACGCCGTTCCCATCACTACTGATAATACATTAATAATATTACTAAACTTTACAGCAAAAAAAATGTAACATCAAGAGAGGGGAATAATATTAAGTGGGACAAAACCCAAAAACATGCCAACGGAAGAGAGCTCTACCTTATTTAATTTTAAGTAATAAAATTTGTTTGAGATGTCTTTCAACTGTAGCAGATCAGCGCATCCTTCACACTCCGATTATTGATTCCCTATAATTCACAGTATTTGCTTTGTTGTTCAGATTATTTTATACAGTGTTTGTCGTGTCATTTGATTTAGTCAGTGACTCTAATTATTCTGTAACAGCAGATCTCTACCTGAGCAACAGTTTGTGCAGCTCAATCCTCGCAAAACAACTTTGATCTTACAAACAGCTGCTGAACAGAAAGATGAAATGTGTAGGGTATTTTACAATATTAAACAATTAATAAATTGAATTTTTGCATAGTGTAAAGAAGCTGTGCTGTAACACTTTAACCATAACAATTTAAGCTAAGGTTTAGTTTTTAATACTGTCTTAAATGGTGTTAATTGATCCAGTGAAAAATGAAGGAAGATAAACAAACACAGAATTGCTGACAGAGAGCTCAGACAGACACTAACACAGTCTGAACATGTTTTGTGATAAGCAGAGAAATGAAATATCTGGTAGAACTTTCTAATTACCATCTGTAGTAAATGTAAACAACCAATGAAATAAATAAATAAAGTGTAATCATCATTGGTAATATTAAAACTTTGTTATCGAATAAAAAAAAGCAGAGACCTCGGTGCTTGTGGCATTAGTCTCATGATGCACGTGTAAGAAGGGTATCAAACCCAAATATTTTCATAAACTCAACCAAACAAGTAATACAAGCCTTTTGTATATTGTAGATTAGAAAACTGTAGATTAGACTGTAGATTAAGAAAACGACAGCAGCAACAAGAAGCACAGCAGTACAAGAGGTCCATCCTCCTTCTTCCCTCCATCCTTCTCTTGTCCTCCTGTCTGACCTGCAGGTGAGAAACAGGTGTGAGGTGTCAGCTGTCAGGTAGGTGATGAGTGAAGAACAGAACAGAATCCATTTCCTCTTCAAACTGCTGTCAGACATTATCTACTGCACCCTGATCACATCACTCAGACCAGCTGCTTTCTACAAAGTCTCATCAACAACATCTTTAGAAACAAACATCATTTGTGCAGTACGTAAGATCGACAGCACACAGTGTGCTTTGAGGTAGGAGCCAAAAAGGGTGTAGTTTGTGATCACCCGTGTGTACACCTGTGAGCATGGACACACTTGTTTTTTAAAAGGTTCCTACATGTAATGATCTGCTAGAGGGTGTGGGGGAGCCACTGCCCCGTCCTCCAGGGCATGAAGCAGGTATGGAGGAGATCAAAACTCCAGACATCCAGAGGCCCCCAGAACACAAGAGACCAAGGAAGACCAACAGAGGGGCAGCCGCACCACTATCCCAGAAAGAGCTGAGGAGAGTCCCAGATGAGGGGTCACTCAGCAGCCGCGGCGCAGAAGCCAGGGGGGGTTGCAGTGACGTGCCCGTGAGCTCCGCCGGCAGCCAGCTGCGCCTGAGTGACCGAGCCCCAGGCCGAGAGGCCGCGGGGGCACCCCACCTCCGAAGTGGCCCGAGCGAGCCCCAGGCTCCAGGCCCTAATAAGCAGCCGCCAAGGAGTGAGCCGGTGTGTACCTGGACGCTCATCCCCGGACACAAAGAACCACCAACGCACCGATGTCTGAGGGAGTCCGCCACCGGCAGGGGAAGCGGTGGGGGGAGATAGGCCTCCATACCTTAGAGGGCCTGAGATGTCCCCAGAGAGGTGGCATCTGATACCCAACCTGACATATAGACACAGACATACAGGCACACACAGATACAAACATCCATTCCCATCCTCATGCTCTCATATGCACTTACTCCACACTCAACCAACGTGGAGACAGACATAAAGAGACGCTGTACACACAATCACACTCCCCAAGCTTACTCTACAAACCGGGTCTAGGTACCCTTGCCCCTGGAGGGGGGAACTGCACCCAGACCCAGGTGGTGTTACCCTTTTCCCTGCGGTGGGGAGAAGCAGACCGCCCCGACTCCGCAGCAGCAGGGAGGCCCCACATTCCAGACCCCAGTCGGACGGCCAACTCCTCCTCCTTGCCCCCCCGCTCCAGCAGGCCGCAGAGAAGGGGGGTTAGAGAAAAGACTCCAAACCTCCCTCCACCCGCTCATTGTAGTGTTGATGTATGTGTGTTCTAAGGTGCATTTAAAACCCAGGAGGGCATGGAGCTACCCGCCAGAGAGCAGCAGGTAAGCGCATAGCCCCTCCTGCTACCCCTCAATGTCTACGTGTATTTAAAATTGAGAGGTGGGCAACGACGCCAGGGGTGAGGTGTACACCCTGATGGTAATTTGGATTCCGTGTAGAGGAGAGGATGTGACAACCTCCCCCACCAGTTGAAGAGCCCCCCAGGTGGCTCGACGCACCAGCAGCACCCTGCGCAAGGGTTGGGCCCCCATACACCCACCCGCCCACAGCCCCAGCAACACACCAACCAAGACCCAAGCCCCCGAGGCCCGGCCAGGCCCCCAGCCCAGAGCCGGAGCGCCCCCAGAACCTAACGCCCGTCCCGGACCCACCCAGGGGCAGCCAGGCTACCAGGTCAGTAACCCACGTCCATCAGCACAGACCCTCCCCTAGCCCCGCTGCACGCAGCCACGAGGAAACCGTCACCTAAGAGCCAACAGAGCCCCTAATTGGCCATGACTGCTACCCCGGGTTGAGCCCCCCACACCAATCACAACAGTGAAGGCGGGACCAAACTATGACCCCCCACCCCCACTAGGTGATTGAGCTGATCAAAGGAGCCCAGAGCAATTGATCTGATGTGGTGGCAGAGGCTGTATCAAGACTAATGTAATCTAATAGATAATTTCTATATTGGTTAGAATTAAGATTATTTTTATTTTTCCAGTTCATGAGGACTGTTTTCTTGGCTATGCGTAGGGCAGTGAAAACCATATGGGCTATATTCTTTTCTGAAGTGACATTATCTAAGCTGCCCAACAAAGACACTAAGGGGGAAGTTGGAATGTTACATTTCAGACACTTTGATAAGTCTTCACATATCTCGCGCCAAAACTTCTGAACTGGTGGACAGAACCAAAGAGCGTGGATATAATTTTCCGGTGAATTGTTTTGGCAGTGTGAGCAGTTGTTGGTAGACGTAAAGCCCATCTTGAACATCCGATGACCTGTATAGTGCACTCTATGTAGTATTTTCTATTGAATTAAAGACTGGGATTTCTAATTAGATGAAAGGTTTTTAAGCAAATCTGAGACCAGAAGTTTTGGTCTAAGTTAATTGATAGATCCGCTTCCCATTTTGCAATAGGAAGTGATATTGATTTATCTGTTTTAGTAAGGATTCTGCATATTTTGGATAGTAATTTGGGGGTTTTAATAGTAGGAAATTGAACCACACTTGATGGTGTTTGTAGTTCAACTTGACCCGGTTTAAATTTCTTTTTTATTATGGATTTAATTTGTTGATATTCTAAAAATCTTTTCTTGTTGATCCCATATTGTGTAACTAGTCTGTCAAATGAAATAAATTCTGTTCCTTCTAGTATATGTTCTACATATTTGATTCCTTTACCACTCCAATCTGAAAAGTTTATCATATTATTGTTTTGTAATATGTCAGGGTTGTTCCAGATAGGTGTACGTTTGCATGGGATTAATGAAGACTCTGTCAACTTCAGAAACTCCCACCATGCTGTCAGAGAAGAGCTGATGTTGACGCTTTTGAACATTCATGTCGTTGGATGTTTGAGCTGATAAATGGTAGATCTGAAATCTCTAGATTATTGCAAAGTGCTTGTTCTACATTTAGCCACGGTTCATCTAAGAGGGTATGTTTTAGCCATCCTGAGATAAACTGAAGCCTGTTGGCTAAGAAGTAGTGCTGAAAGTTAGGTAGTTCTAATCCTCCTTTATCCTTGGTCTTTTGTAGTGTTTTTAAGCTTATACGTGGGGGCTTATTTTTCCAAAGGAATTTGGACATATATGAATCTAGAGATCTGAACCAATCTTGCGGCGGTTTAGTTGGGATCATTGAGAATAAATAATTTATTTTTGGTGATACCATCCTTTTTATAGCAGCAACCCTTCCCATGAGTGATATGGGTAGACATTTCCATCTAGCCAGATCACCTTCTACTTTCTTTAAAAGTGGGATATGGTTTAATTTAGTTAGATCTGCAAGCTTGGGAGAAATATTAATACCTAAATGTTTTATATTTCCCAATTGCAGTGGAGTAGAAGAGGAATTATGGAAGGAGCAATTAATTGGAAGGACTGTAGATTTTGACCAGTTAATTGAGTAATCTGATATTCTTGCAAAAGAGTTTATCAATTCAATCACCCCAGAGATATTGGTTTGTGAATTTTGGAGAAAGAGTAACACATCATCCGCATAAAGGCTGATTTTATGTTCCACGTTCTTGCATTTTATGCCCTTAATTACTTAATTCTGTCTAATTGCTGCTGCTAGTGGTTCGATAAAAATTGCAAACAGTGAAGGGGAGAGTGGGCATCCCTGCCTGGTGCCCCTCAGGAGACAGAAGCTGGAGGATGTCTGGTCATTTGTTCTGACACAAGCTGTTGGGGAATTATATAATATTTTTAACCAGTTGATGAAAGAAGATCCAAAACCAAATTTGTGTAAAGCTGCAAATAGAAATTTCCAGTTAACTCTGTCAAATGCTTTTTCTGCATCTAAAGAAAATTTTGTAGTTTCAAGGTTTTTACTGTATGAGTAGTCTATCAAATTAAGTAATCTACGTGTATTTGTTGATCAGTGCCTACCTTTTATGAAACCAGTTTGGTCAGGATGAATTAAGAGGGGGGTTATTTTCTCTAGTCTCTTTGAGAGAGCTTTGCAGATTATTTTGAGGTCTACATTTATAAGGGATATTGGACAATAGCTTGAGGGATATACAGGGTCTTTGCCTGGTTTTAGTAGGAGATTAATGTTTGCCGAATTCATATTTGATGGAAGTCTGCCCTTTTCTTTGATTTCTAACAACGTTCTGTAAAAAACTGGTGCTAGAATCGTCCAGAATTCTTTGTAGAATTCTGCAGGAAAGCCGTCTGGACCTGGAGCCTTATTATTGGGCATACTTATCAGGGCTTCCTGGAGTTCACCTGAGGTCAGTGGCGAATCCAGTGCCATTGCTTGAGAGTCTAATAATTATGGGAGAGTTATGTTGTCCAAAAACTGATCAATTTCCTTTTTAGATGGGTTTATTTGTGGTGAATACAACGTTTTATAGAAATCCCTGAAAATGTTGTTTATTTGTTTCGGTTCATATATTGTGTTCCCAGATGAATCTTGAACAGCACATATAGTTGTTTTTTCTTTATTTATTTTTAGCTGGTTTGCTAGAAATTGACCGGATTTATTACTATGTTCATAATTTTGTAAGCGTAGTCTTTGTACTAAAAGTTTTGTATTTTTAAATCAATTATCTCATTCAATTATAGTTTTGTTTTGTGTATTTTGTTCAATGTTTCCTGATCTTGGTGGGACACATAGGCTTCTTATAGTGATTTGATGGTTTTTTCTAATTCCTGAATATTTTTGTTTTCTTTTTTCTTTTTATGTGGTGAGAAAGAAATTATTTTACCTCTCATCACAGCTTTCCCTGCTTCCCATAAAACAGAAGCTGATGTTCCGGGAGTGTCATTAAAGTCTAAATATGAAGTCCACTCTTTTTTAAAATATTTAATAAAGTCTTCATCTTTAAGCAGTGATGTATTAAATCTCCAGTTTTTACTTATTTTTTTTACTTAGTATTATTCTTGTGCATTAGTGTTAAAGATAAAGGAGCATGATCGCTGACAGCTATAGGGTGAATCTCAGTGTCTGAAATGTCACTCAGCAGTGAGTTGCTGACCAAAAAATAATCCAGACGAGAGTAGGAGTGATGAACATGTGAAAAAAAGTATATTCCTTACTGGTGGGGTGAAGGGAGCGCCATGCATCGCAAAGACCAAAGTCGCTCATATACTGTTTGATTATATTTGTGGACTGCCAATTACGCTGAGTTCCTGCTGTATTGAGCCTATCCATTTCTTCATTTAGTCCAAGGTTGAGGTCGCCTCCAACAACAAGTGTGCCATCTAAGTGTTCAGAGAGTGCACTGAAAAAAACGTGAAAGAATGAGGGATCATCAACATTTGGACCATATACACTTACAATACATAGCTTTTTATCAAGTATAGATAGTTTAATGATTAAGAATCTGCCCTCTGGATCTATAACTGTATCGAGTACTGTGAAATTAATATTTTTATGTATTAAAATTGCTACTCCCCTTTGTCTAGAATTACACATTAGGAAACTCAGGTGTTTTAAGTTCATTCGAACCTCTAAGAGGTTTGTGGGTCTCTTGTAAAAGGACAACATCTGCCTGTAGTTTTTTGAGTTGGTTAAATATTTTTAACCTCTTTTCTCTGGAGCCAGCTCCATTTATATTCCATGTAACGAACCTCAGCGCACCCATAGATGTTTGTGTATAACTAGGGGTGTACGCTGTGTGCGTCGCTTATACAGGTGGAGAGAATACATCACTTGTTCATAAATAAGATTCAGATTCAGAATTTATTTGTCACATACAGGTTGCCCCGCAGTGAAATGAGACACCCCCCCCCCCTCTCCCCCCCCGACGTTACACACATAACACAGACATTACATGGGGGTTACAAGTCGGAGATCGGCAGTTACGGAAAAAAACACTGAAATGTACACACAATGGGAAGGTACAAGAGGAAAAAAAGAGACCCCTACTCATGCTGTGCTTCCATGGTAGGACAGCACGAGAACAGGAAACAAAAAAACTCCTCTGCACAAAAAAAGCACATGAATGTTCACAGCACAACATTATGAAGACATAACAAGCCACAGGGTTGGGTAGGGGGATGAGGAATAATCCCAGGCAACACAGCAGACATCCTGCCACTGCGCCGACTCGCCAGCGCGGGCCCAGACCCACCTCGTGTTCCCAGGAGGTAACAAGCATCGAAGGCGTTGGAAAGGGAAGGGGAGATGAGTGAGTGCTTATCAGTGTAAGTGTGTGTGTGTGCGTGTCCATAGTTCAGCTGAGACAGTGTCCTTCGCCCTATCAGGCTAAGTAAACAGTCCTCCAGCCAATCCAGGTGTCCTTGCATGGGATGGGGAGAATAGTCATCGCACAGTCGTTATCAGGGAGTGTTTGTCCGGCTTCAGCCTTGGGCCTGTGCAGCTGGCGCCGTGGTGGTGTCTGCATTTTGATCCCGAATTTGTTGATTTATTGAGAATTTTCAAAGCTGATCTTTTTAACACTCTGATACTGGTCTCTCGATCTCCCGTTGGAGAGCCGCGAGCCTCCCCATGATGGTATCAAACTTCTGATCCGTGGTGTTATCATTCTTTTGATTCTGAGACGTCACAACTGCAGTGATCCGTTCTGTGATGTGATCCAACTTTCGCTCAAGGTTGTCATTTTGAGCAGGGCCCTCTCTGATGTATCCCACCATACGCTCAATGGTGTTGTTTTGAGCCTTCACAGCAGCTGTAAGCGTCTCCAAGGTGTTAACCATGCTGCGTTCGTTGTGAGAGGTCGCGACTCGTCCCGTCGCTTCGATTCCAGCGGACAGCTTTGGGGGGGTTTGAACAGCCGGTTCCGCTCTCTTATTTCTTCGATAAGTCAGGGCCATGCCAGCTCCGATCAGCAAGAACCCTGTTATCATGGTTCCGAATAGGTAAATGTCTTCAGTGTCCTCGATCGACAGTCCCGCCAGGCACATGACTCTCCAGGTCTGCCACCCGTCCATCGTGTATCCGGCAGGGAAAGTCCCTCCAGGGCACTCGGGCTCTCCTGAGCCCAGACTTCTCGTTGAGAAGAGGGTGTCAATAGTATTCAGAGACCAGTTGATCAAATCCATAATTCTCTTTTAGGTTTTAGAGAACGACAGTGAGAGACTGTTCCAGGGAAAAAAATAATGCACATGAGACAGACAAGGACAGAGAGGCTAAGCAGGGAAGATAAGGGTAAGGAGGAGAGGAGAAAAGTGCGACCGCCTCCGCTGTGAGCCAAACGAGAAGCAGAGATAAAGAGAAGGAGAGAGAGAAAAAATGTGTGGCGAGATGCTCCCTGAGTCTGACTATGTGTGTGCATATTTACTAATATGAGTAGGCTTGGCTTAAGTGTGTGTATCCCATAGGTCTGTGTGTGCTGTTGGACTGATGTAAATGTGCTGCATGACTGTGTGTGATCGTGCGGTGCATATGTGTCGAAATAAAGGATGTTGTTTGTGGATGAGTGTGGAAGCAGGTGATCAAAGCAGTGAAAGAAAAAAAGAAAGAAACCAAGGACAAGGGTGAGCAGCATAAAAACAAGAGGGGGGGAAAGAGAGAAAAAAAACGAGAAGAAAAAAAAACAAAAACGGAAACATTCCAATCAAACCACTGACGGAGAGTGTTGACGGTGTTAATTCTGCTATGAAATCACACTTAAGATGCGATTTGATACCGCATCTTAAGTTAAACAGATGTTAATGCAAGTTAGTGTGAGTGGATAGGGAAAGGGTGTAGCTGATTCTTATCTGGTGTGAAGTTAATACAGCCACGGAGTGATGTTGGGGTCGCGGTGGAGCTGTCCGTCCACGTACAGCCGGTCTACAGCGATGACAGCGCGGGAGCCCTTCTGGATGAAGCCGCGTCGGATTGGGAAGAGGACCCTGCGTCGTTCCAAGATCTCTTTGGGGAACTGGTCATTCACGCTGAAGTCCGTTCCTTTTAATTCCCTGCCGCGGCTTTTCACATGTTCCTTTTGTTTGAAGTGGCCGAATTTGGCCACAATAGGACGTGGTCTCCCGGTCGCAGCCTGCATGGGGCCGAGGCGATGTACCCTATCGAAGACGATGTTCTTCACCGTGTCCTCTGGCAGCTTCAGGTGGGTTTTGGCGTGGCATTTTCAGCAGCGAGCGTTTCCACCTGCTGCTGGCTGAACTCCAGGGATTCTCGCAAGGATTTAAATTCCCGGTGAAGAATCTCCACCAAGGACAGCCTTGCATCGAAACTGGACAATCGTTTGTCGATTGACTCCAGTATATCGACAATATCTTTGCCGCCTGGCAATGTTGTGCCAGGGGAATCTGCCGGGCGTTGTCTTTTCGACGACGGCGTCTCAGATTTGGTCGGGAAAGCTGCACTCTGGGCCGTCTTCATCACGAGATCCTGGAAGCACTGATCAATATAATCTTGGAGAGCCTCTAAACTCTCCCCGTTGTTCTCCAGGATGTTGGAGATGATTAAGCAAATGTTGTTAGTTATAAGACAATTGATAAGTGTATTTGGTAATACTGAAGCTTAAATGAATTTGTTCAAATCTAAACTACCATTTGCTTTAATTTTCCGCCAAAATCTCCGGCGTCTGACGTCAGTTACAACATGAGTTGCTTACCTTGTCCGTCCACTTCTTTCACACATCAGCATTTCCGCAGAGCAAAATGTGCAGGAAAACAGAAACAGGAAGTTGTACATGTAGTAGTTAACTTGAACTTCTAAATTGGAAGATTATAGTGATTATAGTGATTATAATAATGATTATAGGGCTTAAATAAATATAAAAATAAAATTCTATTCTATTTTTTTTTTTTTTTAATCGCTCAAAATAGGCATCACACTCGCAGAAGCCAGTGTACCTGCAGAAACGCAGTGCATTTATCAAGACTTTAAACCCCAGATGGATCTTTGGATCCACATTATGTCAGCAGCTATTCTCCACCATGAACTATGTTAAAAACACACACCGCTCACGCCTCACAGATGACAGCTTACAGTCCTGCGTAAAGATGAAAGTCACTTTGTATAGCTCCGATTTGCAGACGCTGTGCGCAGAGGTTCAGGAGCAGAAGTCCCATTGTAAACATATCACGGCAGACCCGACGATGTTTGCATTAACACGCTTTTCAGCATTTCTTTATTGACCACTTTTCACACACGGTAGCTGTACCCACACAGCCGGCTGTAGGTTTTTAGCTCACAGCCAGACATAAGGCAGCGAGGCGTGATTGCGGGTGCCGCTCAGATGCGTCCGCACCTCCCATGCAGCGGCACTGCAGACCACGCCCCGCCACACACATTAATCTGGTAAAAAACATATTTAGGCAGAATTTTGCAAATATCTATTTTTAATTTTTTAGCAGCATAGTGCTTTTTTTTCAATTAGGTTTTAAAAGTCGGGTTGAGGCTCCAAAAGCCCAAAGGCGATATGAGGGTGGCGGCTCACAAGACTTTTTGTTTGCTACATGGATCATTTTAGTTCCTTTTGTTATATCAATTTAAGAGTTCAAAATGTGTTAATTAGCATTTCATGGATTTTATAAGCAACACACTTTAGTTGTTCACACAAAGCATAAAGGTAAAAAACAATATATACAGTATCTTCATTTTAGATGTCAGAAAGTATTTGTGGCTCCCAGTGTTTTCTTTTGCGTGGAAACCGGGTCCAAATGGCTCTTTGGGTGTTAAAGGTTGCTGACCCCTGGAATAGGAAGTCAATATTTCCCCTATTTAACATATGTGAAGGATGTTTTGAGATTAAACTGTATTAATTTGTAAAGCAGCTGCTCTCCTGTAACACACCCACTGAGTGCATTGTCTACCCAGTCGTCAGGGCGTCACCTCCTGCTGCATTCTTAAAGCTAATAGTATCATGGCTGACCCGCATCACCCCTCCCGCCAACTGTTTACTCCTCTTCTATCCAGAAAACGACTCTGCATCATTAGGAGCAGGTCGGCAAGATTGTGCAATCGTTTTCCCCCCAAACAGTCTGGCTCCTGAACAGCATGCTGCCCTCTTCCACACTGGACTCCCCTCTTCACACTTTTTGGACCACATAACACTGTACATGTACCATCTCCTCTCACTGTATTTATTTATTCTCATTCATTTCTATTTTTTATTCTTAGTTTATCTTATTTCTGTATAGTTGTATGTATATATATTTTATTTTGGATTTTTATTTGTTACATTTTTCACCTTCTAGGTCTAGGAGGATGATATTTCATGCCGCCGTATACTTATTGGGCTGACAATAAAACTGTACTTGACTTGACACAGTTTTACCAGCAGATGGCAGCAGACATCAAATATTATTCCTGAACTTTTTAGTTTTTCACTGAAACGTTAAATGGTAGGAGCTCTGTGCTGGTTCAGGACATATGAAGTAAAGGTGTTAATGCCGTGTTCCTGTTAAACCATAGAAAGAGACTCTATGAATGTTTTCCACAGGAGGATGTATAAACATTATAAGCCCAGAGAAACACGAGAAGAACAGAAACTAAACTGCTGCTGTAAAAACAAGAGGATAAAACATAAATAACAGTGACATTTTCTACCCACAAGCGATCAAGCATTTGAAATGCTGACATTCTGTACACACCATTAGACACTCACTACAGCTACTGGACTCTACACACTTTAAACCTCTTTAAATGCTCACTGCACAAATTTTTTGCACTACTATAAATATGAAACAACTGTAAATACCAAACAATTGTCTTAAACTCTCTTAATATTTAATACTTGTTATTTTTTCATCATTATTATTATTATTATTGTTATTTTCTTCTTTAATATAACTGCACACTTCTATATGTTCATGTAAAGCTGAGGAGCACAAATGTTTTTCATTACGTATTTCATTACGGGTATATGTGGCTACACTGTTTATCTATACGTGACAATAAGACTTGAAACAGAAACTGAAGACTTACTAGTCCCTGTCTATCCATTTCCTCCTTTGGACAGCTTATTATCGCAGCAGGGTACCTGATCACGGGCAAGGCGTATGTGTTGATTTTTTCTTATCATTCAGCTGACTCCTCAAGACTTGCCTGACTTTCTGCAGGTAGTTAGTGGTTGTAGCTTTCCTGGCAGCATCTTCGTGGTTCCCATTTGGAAGAAGGAACTGTGTTCATGTCTAAAGATTCATGAGGTAGAACACAAATCCTATAGCAAGGGGGAGATAGGATGACAGGTTAGGGGTGAGATATCATCACGCCCATTAAAACCTATTGCTATGCCAGCATCAAGCTTTGCTTAACAGTGCGTAGAAAAGAACCCAGTGACACATAATCCCAAAAAGTTTCAAAATCCACCAAACAGATCTAAACTTTGAGGGTTGTGAGTAAAATATGAAGTAGACTGAGCCCCAAAATAACTGTAAACCTGTTTGGCAGTCTGGTATAATAAGTAGCTTTGGAAGTGTGCAGTGCTTGTCAGCATCATTGTTTTACAGAACAGTATTGTGAAACTGTTGTGAAATCCATGTTTTTTTTTTTTTTGTTTTGTTATTTTTATGCCTGCTTTGCATCTCCAACTTCTCGCCAGGTTTTCCACACTTAACCTTTTCACCAAGTTGTGTGAGACTATGTCGAAAGTAGGGTAGGGGCCAGTTGATTATAAGATTTGATTGGACAAACCGGTGACAGTGATGAATATAACAGAAAGGGCTGCTGTCAGTGGTTGTAAGGAAAAAGGTCCTTACAAATGTGCCAACTAGCAGCCCACCCCTGCATTAGTGTGTACCTGCACAGCTGTACTTAAAATATGTTCATGCAGTCATTTCACAATAGTCAAAGTAGAGTTATGCTTCTGATTTGTGTTTTCATCTGTGTGACTCATCTCGTCTGAGAGCATCATAGAGATAAAATGAGGTTATATTCCAAGAGTAGTTACATACTTTTATCTTTTTATTTACATTTATATTTAACTGATAAGGTTTATGTAGCTAGATTTAGCTACAGTTTTTAAATTCAAAGTGCGTTAAGAGAAAGATGTATTTCAGTGTGTTGCAATTGATGAAACTATTTAAAATTATATCTTTACAGAATGAAAAAAGTGCTCCAGTGCTGTCTAGAATAGGAAGGGGAATAGAAAAACTCCTGCTCAGAGGAAGAGGGCGGGCTTTACTTGGTGTCAGTGAGAGAAATGAAAAAAAGCTCAAATGAGTGAGAAGGACGATGAAGGAAACATCTGTGCTGTGTCTGCTCTGTAAGTAGAATCTCTGTGTTTGTTTGAATTCTTGTACTTTGACTGTCTGCTCTCCTGATAACTGATGATGGAGGAGAAGACATGAAAAACAAATCAGGCTGAATTCAAGTTCAAAACACCACGAGGACAAACTGCAGGTCTGAACTGACTCTTTATCTTTGCTCAGGAGTCGAGGAAACACAGCAGGCAGTGAAAAGCTCGAATCATTCATGCTGGGGTGTATCGTGGTTCAAGAGTTGGCAGTTTGTCTTGTAATCAGAAGGTTCGAGCCCCGGCTCCAACAGTTTCGGTCGTTGTGTCCTTGGGCAAGACACTTCACCCGTTGCCTACTGGAGATGGTCAGAGGGCTCGTTGGCGCCAGTGTCCGGCAGCCTCGCCTCTGTCAGTGCACCCCAGTGCAGCTGTGGCTACAATGTAGCTTGACATTACCAGTGTGTGAATTGGTAAATTACTGAATGTAGTGTAAATGGTAAATGGTCTGTATTTGTATAGCGCTTTACTAGTCCCTAAGGACCCCAAAGCACTCTACACATCCATTCAAATTCACACACTTGTGATGGCAAGATACATTGTAGCCACAGCCACCCTGGGGCGCACTGTAAAATCAGTTCTTCATTGTAACCCTTGCAGCTCATCTGACTGTGAGTCCCAGCAGCTCTCAGTTCTCTGAAGGAGACTTTGTGTCTCTGAGCTGTGAGGACGACGACAGCTCTGCTGGATGGACTCTGAGGAGAAACACAAGCAAACAACAGAGGACTCAGTGTGGAGATGTGGAAGGAGAAGCAGCTGCTTCTTCCTGTAACATCAGTTACATGTATACATGGGACAGTGGAGTTTACTGGTGTGAGTCCAGAGAGGGTCCCATCAGTAACATGGTTAACCTGACAGTCACTGGTAAGCTGAGTGTGTGGAGTTAGTGTTGATGAAGCTGTGTGTAAATGGATGAAATGCTGTAGTTTGTCTCTGTGTTGAGGTGGATCAGTGATCCTGCAGAGTCCTGTCCTCCCTGTGATGGAGGGAGATGACGTCACTCTGCTCTGTAAAACAAAGACCACTCCCTCCAACCTCCCAGCTGCTTTCTATAAAGATGGCTCCCTCATCAGGAAGCAGCCTACAGGTCACATGACCATCCAGCATGTTTCCAGGTCTGATGAAGGCCTCTACAAGTGTGACATCAGCGGTCATGGAGAGTCTCCATCCAGCTGGATCACTGTCACAGGTGACACACTCACCTGTCTGTGTTTCTGCAGCTTTCAACATTCACAATGTGACGAGAACTTAATGACTGTGTTTGCTTTATTTTAGGCGAATACACCATCACACCTCCACCTACATCCACATCTCCTCTATCCTCTTCCTCTCCACATCATTCTACCGGTGTTACTAGTTATGCTGGTGAGACGATGTGTTCACAGGAAACCTGAAGGTGACACTCAGAATTTTACATAAACACTGTTCAGTGTGATAACTTGTTTCCATTCTTTGGTCGTGTTATAATTTAGAAACATTTGGAAGCTGAAAAGTTCAAAAAGTGACTGAATAAAAGATGGACTTCATGGCTTAGCTTCCTTCCATTCTAGAAAATTTAAGCCAAATTTCCTGTTTATGGGGGCCACTTACTTGAGGTGGAGTCACTAGATTAAACACCCACTGAACGTGACTGAACATGCCTTTCTATACTTTATACGTATCCACAGTGGCAGTCCTAGCCTGATTGGCGCCCCGGGCGAACACTCCCTCCCCTCCCCCCCCCCCCCACAAAGCTCATTTCTACATTCTCATTTCACATCTATCACAAGTCATTAGTGAATGAGCATGAAGTTTCATATTTAAGCCCACCCTTCCTCAAAGCACTTTTTTTGCATTTCTGTTGTCATCATCAATCAAGGTTGACTTCCGGGTCCCTCGTGGTGGCCGCCTCGTGCTCTCGCTTCAGTATGCCACCCAAGAAAGGCCCAACACCAGAGGAGGTTGAGGACATTAAAACCTCCCTCGGAGCACTGTGCGGAGACGTGGCCGCAGTCAGGGCGCAGCAGGAGCTGCTTCTGGGGCTTTTGGAGGAGGTAAAACAGCTACGCCTCCAAAATGCCGAGAAGGACAGACGGATCATGGATCTCGAGCGGCGGGTGGATGAGCTGGAGCAGTACACCCGTACGAACGACGTGGTCATCAGCGGTATTAAAATCAAGCCGCGCTCGTACGCGCGCGCGGTGGCCGGGAACGTCGGGGAGCCCAGCGACGAGGAGACCCGCTCGGTGGAGCAACAGGTGGCGTCCTTCCTCCAAAGCAAGGGGATAGAGATGGACCTGGAGCACATAGAAGCATGTCACTCACTGCCCAGGAGGAGTGACAGACCGCCGGCCGTCATTATGAGATTTGTCAATCGGAAGAACAAGGTTGCACTGCTGAAACAAGGACGCAAACTGAAAGGCACGGACGTTTTCATTAATGAGCATCTGACACGAAAAAACGCAGACATCGCGAGGAAGGCAAGGCAACTGAAGAAGAACGGTAAAATACAACATACATGGGTAATAAACTGTAAGATTTTCATTAAGCTAAACGGGACACCAGAAGAGGCAAAAGTATTGATAGTGAGGAACATGGAGGATCTGGACAAGTATAACTGACACCAATGTATCAATTACACCAGGAAATGACATGGACACGTTGAAATTAATTCTTCAACAGAAAGTAATTGATCTAGATTGTGAATACAAGGAGCATAATATAATAGATCCAGAAATAGATTCTGAAAGTAACTTTCTCTCTTCTTTTGTTAAAAATTGTAATTATTTCACTCAGGAACAATATGTAAAAAAAATCAACCTAGACGGGAAGCTCTCATTAATTCACTTTAACAGCAGAAGTATGTACTCTAATTTTGATTTCATTAAGGACTACTTGCAACAATTCTCTCGCCCCTTCAGTGTTATAGCCATCACTGAAACTTGGTTCAATGTTGATAAAGGAATAGATTTCTGTTTGAATGGATATGATTTAAAATACATGAATAGATTAAATAAGGCGGGCGGCGGGGTTGCTATATATGTTCATAACTCTATAAAATATAATGTTGTAACAACTATGTCTATGGCTATTGATGGAATTTTGGAATGTTTGACTATTGAGATCATGAATGAAAAAAAGAGAAATGTTATAATAAGTTGCATATATCGGACACCCAGTTCAAGTATTGACACTTTTAATGAATGGATAGAAAAAACGTTTGCTTTGGTGAACCAAAAATTACTATTCATCTGTGGTGATTTTAATATTGACTTGCTAAATCCAACAAGGTTAAAAGCCATTGATGACTTTACTGACACCATGTACAGCTTATCACTATATCCAACAATAACGAAGCCAAGCAGAATAACATTACATAGCGCCACTATTATTGACAACATTTTTACTAATGTCATGGATTTCCAAATTAATAGTGGCCTGCTTGTCTGTGACATAACTGACCACTTACCAGTTTTTACTTTGTGTGACTGTGATTTAAAAAAAATAGATACCAAGATCATGATAGCAAAGCGAATAATAAATGAAGAAGCAATTCATGCTTTCAATTTTGATGCCGCACAACAAGATTGGAGTTCGGTGTATGAAGAGTCAGATGTGGACAAGGCTTATGATAATTTTCTAGATATTTTCACTATGTTGTACAATAAACATTGTCCTGTAAATGAACACAAGACAAAGAAAAAAAAGATAAAAAGTCCTTGGCTCACAAAAGGAATTATCAATGCTTGCAAAAAGAAAAACAATCTGTATAAACAGTTCATCAAAGTAAAAACAAAAGAAGTGGAACAAAGATATAAAGCATATAGAAATAAATTGACTGATATTATAAGAACGAGCAAACAACTTTATTATAGAAGAAGATTATATGAAAATAAAAACAATATAAAAGGAACTTGGGATGTGTTAAACAACTTAATTAAACAAGGATCTTCTGGAACATCATATCCTGAATATTTTACTGATGCAAATGGTGAAAATCACAACATGAGTAATATTGTCGATGGGTTTAATAAATTCTTCATAAATGTTGGCCCTGAACTAGCAGCGGACATCCCGTGTCATAAAAATGAAAATATCAGTAATATAAAATCAAATCCCTCTTCACTGTTCCTCTCAGCTACAAATGAGCAAGAAGTAATAAATATCACATTAAAATGTAAAAGTAAGTTTTCAATGGATTATCATGACATAAATATGTCTGTAGTTAAACAGGTTATTCTGAATATTGCTAGTCCCTTAACATATATCTGTAATTTATCATTTCAGTCCGGTTGTTTTCCAAAGAAAATGAAAATTGCGAAAGTAATACCACTATATAAAAGTAATGACAAACACAGTTTTACCAATTATAGGCCTATTTCTCTACTGCCTCAATTCTCAAAAATTCTAGAAAAACTTTTTAATTCAAGACTAGAAAAATTCCTTGAAAAACATCAAATAATTAATGTTGGTCAGTATGGTTTCAGAACGCAAAGAACCACTTCAATGGCGATAATTGAGGCAGTAGAAGAAATTACTGATACACTGGATAAAAATAAATATGCAGTTGGTATTTTTGTTGATCTCAAAAAGGCCTTCGACACAATTAATCACTCAATTTTATTGGATAAATTGGAAAGATATGGTATTCGAGGGAAAGCTGGTAACTGGTTAAAAAGTTACCTAACGGGTCGGGAACAATATGTTAGCATAGGGCATTACCATTCAGAGAAACTTGGTATTACATGTGGTGTTCCCCAAGGGTCAGTGTTGGGACCAAAACTTTTCAATGTATACATAAATGATATTTTTGATGTTTCTCAAGTACTTAAGCTCATACTGTTCGCAGATGACACCAACATATTTTTCAGTAGCGATGATTATACTGATCTTGTAATGACCGTAAATAGGGAGCTAAAATTAATAAAAAAATGGATGGACATAAATAAATTATCATTAAATATAAATAAAACTAAAGCAATGTTTTTTGGTAATTTAAAATATAATATAGAATTACCAATTATCATTGAAGGTGTACCAATTGATAATGTGAGTGAAAACAAATTTTTGGGAGTCGTAATTGATAACAAAATTTCATGGAAACCCCACGTCAGACACATAAAAACCAAAATTTCCAGAAGCCTTGCAATTTTGAACAAAGTGAAACCATACCTTGATAAAGATGCACTTCGTACTCTGTACTGTACCCTGGTTCTTCCATATCTTACATATTGTGTGGAAGTGTGGGGAAACACATATAAAAATACAACTAATCCATTAGTCATAGTACAGAAACGAGCACTGCGTATTATTCACAAGGTTGGTTATCTAGATCATACTCACAAACTCTTTCTTCAGGCAAAGCTACTTAAATTCCAGGATCTGGTTAATTACAATACATCCATAATTTTGTATAAAGCTTTTACTAAATTTCTACCGGCAAATTTACAAACTAGATTTGAAATTCGAGAAAAGGTTTATAATGTGAGAGGCTCTGGAGAATTCAAATTACCCAGAACTCGAACAACCCGTAAAGGTTTTTGTGTGTCTGTATGTGGTGTGAAAATCTGGAACAGTCTGAGTTTACAATTGAAACAATGCAAAAATATTCATAGATTTAAATTCCTCTACAAACAGTTGGTTTGGTCACAGTATACTCAATGATGGTTTTTTAGTGTGCTCTGTAATGTCTGTTCTCTTACCATTGCTGGTATGGATTCCAAGAAGAAAAAAAAAAAAAAAAAAGTGTGTGTATGTATGTATATATACGTGCATGTGTGTGTAGATATATATGTATGTATGTATGTATATGTATGTGTGTTTTGTTACTTGTAATTATTACTGCCTGTTACCTGTGGTAATACAATTTATAATTTATATATTCTGTATTCAGTTATGAAGGCTCTAATTGTTGTTTGCGAGCTGCCATTGAGATGCTTGTATGTGTCCGGGGCTGTTGATGGGTCTGTATGTAATGATGGGCGTAGCTGCGGGAAGTTTATTGTTTTTTGATGATGAGTGAGTATAGGGGTGGGATTTAATAAGTTTTCTTCGTCCCACTCCTTTTTCAGGCAATTTTTGTTTTTTTGTTTTGTGCATTTTATGTTCAATATAGGTATTTGTTGTGCCTGAAAATGAACAAATAAATGAATGAAATGAATGAATGAATGAATCATCCAAGATGGTGTTACAGATTCAAATATTGGTGATGGATACAAGAGGAAAACCAAAAAAACAACACTGGTCCGGCCGGGTTGAGTCAAACGATGATTTAATGAACACACGCGTGGGAGATGGACACCATACAGCAGACAGCATCAGATCTCAAAATGGTGGAGCCTTGATCAAACTCTTATAGCCTCTAGTGGCCCCCACCTAATCATAAAAGCCTAAACATTCACATTCTTTTCTCACACAGCGCCTAAGCTACGACCATGGCTCCCTGTTTATCTGCTCCTGCTGAGATGGGGCAGTCTGCTCTGTTCTCTTCTAACCAGACAAATAAGGCGATGACTTTCTACAAACAGTATTTCTTATAACTCAGCAGTATAATGCATCATAAAACAATATCATTCATTCACAATAAATCAACTAATGCAATGCAGATCAGTTTAACCAATGTAATAGTTATCACCTTCTTCTAATTCAGGAGCATAATGCAAACTAAAACTACATAATAATTCACAATCTTTAATTAGGGGTCTAACATGGCATAAAATAATATTATAATCCGACAATTGTGACAACAGAAACGCTAAAACTGGCTTTAAATGTGGTCTTTACAAACCAGCAGGTGTCTTTTCAGTAGCTACATCAACCTGGTATATTGTGTTTTATACTATTGTTTTGCTTATGAAGCTTCAGTGTTAGCATTTTGTCCACTACCATTTAAACTTCAAACACAGCATTACTTTCTCTTTGGCTCTCGGAGGAGGCGGACACACTTTTTCTCCTCTCCCTTATCTTCCCTGCTTATGTCCTTGTCTAGTCTCGTGTTTTTTTTTGTATTACTTTCCCTGGAACACTCTTTCACAGTCTGTTTCTATAACCTAAAGAGAATTATGGATTTGATCAACTGATCTCTGAATGCTATTGACATCCTTTTCTCAACGAGAAGTCTGGGCTCGGGAGAGCCCGAGTGCCCTGGAGGGACTTTCCCTGCCGGATACACGATGGACGGGTGGCAGAAATGGAGGGTTGTGTGCCTGGCAGGACTGTTGATCGAGGACGCTGAAGATATCTACCTATTCGGAACCATGATAACAGGGTTCTTGCTGATCGGAGCTGGCTTGGCCCTGACTTATCGGAGAATTAAGACAGCGGAACGATGGGACGAGGTGCGACTTCTCAGAACGGGCTTGAAAGCAGAATGGTTAAGACCTTGGAGACGCTTACAGCTGCCGTAAATACTCAGTATAACACCTCTGAACGTATATTGGGATACATCAAGGAGAGGCCTGCTCAAAATAACACACTTGAGCAAAAGTTGGATTGCATCGCAGAAAAGCTCACCGAAGTTGTGAGTTCTCAGAATCGACTGTTTGGGCAAAAGAATGAAAACACCAGCAAGTTTGATACCATCATCGGGAAGCTCGCGGTTCTCCAACGGGAGATTGAGAGACCAGTGTCGGAGTGTTAAAGAACAGCTTTGAAATTCTCCTGAGTTGTCGCAAAAGAAAAATTACCATCATAATCCGGCTATCAGTAAGATTAATTTGTTTTTGCTATGAATGAACAGACCAAATGGCATCTAAAATAATTAATCATTCTGACTACTTCAAAGTTCTACACATAAAACTTCTTGTTTATTTGTGTTACCTCTACTTTGAAGCTGGTGAGACTCACTGTGGTGTGCCCTAGTTTTGCTAAGAGAAGTGTTCAGTTTGTTTTTTTTTAATTCTCTGTGGTCTCTGTGGCAGACTGACACCTCTGCAGTTCAACAAGATCTTCAACATCTTTGATGTTGTCCATCTTCCTTTTCTCAGAAACACCCCCACGTTTTTTGTGGTCACAGAATTTCTCAGTAGAGATGTTAAGAATGGAAAAAGAATGATGGAAAGTGTCTACAGTTTATAAAAATTGTTACTTAATCTCTTCATAATGCCACAAACGCTGCCAAACCTATAATGAGGACATGGGCCCATACTGAAAGGTAGTGATGGGCAGATGAATCTTCATGAAGCACTGAAGCTTTTCATCCAATTGGTTCACCCCAGCGCAAAGCTTCTTGAAGCTTCATTTGCTCTAACAGGGCATCTACTGGACGTAAAAATATTAGTTGGCATGAATTTGAAGAGTGTGGCCTTTTGCACACAGCCTGTAAATGTCAACAACAAAAGGAGTGTGTAAAACATGTATATTGTAGTGATGGCAGTATACTGTATATATTTATACTGGCAGCATGGAAAATGATTATTTACTGTGAGGTGAGGTGTGGTTGGGGTGTGGACAGTGGTTGTAATTTTGTAACGTTGAGGTATGGACAGCTACACACCGAGGCTCAGTCCTGCCCATATTTTACTCTGTAAAAACTAAATTTTCACTGCTTTTATGGCCTTTTTAGTGGGGAGAACATAGCTAGGATTTAATGATTTAACAAATCTTTTAAATCCTTTGTCCTCCACAGTGCTAAATGGTCCTCAATCACCATGCTAACCAGGTCTTCATCTTTTTGAGATTGTTCTCCCGAGGAAAGACAACAAAGACAAAGCACAAATATAAATATCACACATGTAACTTATTACAGTTGTATAATATTGTTATATCATTTAGTAACATTACTGCATGCTATATTATCATGGCATTTGATGGCTCACCTGGTCTTGCTCCACAATCGGTGTTCACCTCATTCTCATGCAAAGCTCTGTAGTGCCTAAGCATGGATGAGGTGTTGTTGTTATATCCCAGCTCCCTGGCACATAGCAAACACTTCACCCTGTACAAAAGTAAAGACAGCTTAACATAAATTGTATTGCACCATCAGTATTATGAAAATGCATCTTCTGTAGAAATTTACATACCTTGTTGGGAGGAATAAGATCAAAATGTTCCCACACAGGGGAGGACATCCTCCTCTTCTTAGTTGGCTCCATTCTCTCCTGACTTTCTCTCCTCACTCTCATAAACCTCCAAACTGTCTCCAAACTCTCACTAACCGCAACTCTCCATCAAACACCCACATTTTGAATGAAGTCTGAGGGGTTTATATCGCTGTCATATCTCGCGGCAAAGTTCGAACCACTTCCTGAACCAGTCACGTGGTACAGCCGGGCAGCGAGGCTTCGGACGTCATCATTTTCAGCTCCTCCCATAAATGAAGCAAGCCTCGATACGCGCATCGTGGAAACGCCCCCTCCATTACTCGACACAAGCTTCGAAGCCTCGATACAGAACGTCACATCACTACTGAAAGGTGTTCAATAATTCCACCATTAGAGCTCTTAGACTTGTTGTTCCTAGAGTATTTAGAAGTACAGTTGGAGGCAGAGCCTTCAGTTTTCAGGCCCCTCTTCTATGGAACAAACTCCCAATTTGGATTTCGGAGACAGACGCTATCTCTACTTTTGAAGAATAGGCTTAAAACTTTCCTTTTTGCTAAAGCGTATAGTTAGGGCTGGATCAAGTGATTCTGAATCCTCCCTTAGTTATGCTGCATTGAGAATTTCTTCTTCAGTCACCTTTTTCCCCTCACTATATGTTAATAGACCTGTCTGCATTAAATCATTCTCTGGCTCTCTTCCACAGCATGTCTTTGTGCTGTTTCCTTCTCTAACTCCAACATGTCACGGCAGATGGCCGCCCCTCCCTGAGCCTGGTTCTCCTGGAGGATTCTTTCTGTTAAAAGGCCGTTTTTTCTTCCACCTGTTGCCAAATTGCTAGCTCAAAGGGGGGAAGTTTGATTGTTTATTTGACCCTTCAGAGGAAGCTCATTACCACCACATGTATCCATGACCTCAGTCTTTGGTCACTAGCCAAAACCACAGATGAGGGTAGTGACGTTGCTTGACCAGTAAATCGACGGCTTCACTTTTACGTTCAACTCTCTCTTCATGACAACAGATCGGTGCAACGTTTGCATCACTGCAGCTATGACCCCGTCTGTCAGTCTGAACATATTATACCGCTTCAGGTTCGACAGGTTATTCTGAGCTGCTGATCATATAAGCGCTACAGAAGGTTTTTGAAGACTTGTTTCTCATACTTTTCCCATTAAAGGGCACACTAGAGGCGAGGAAATCTACAGTGAATTTAAAAGTTGCAGAATTTGACGTGTTTCCAGGAAATGCTTATCATGCAGGACATTGTCAAGTTAATCACAAATCCATGTCTTTCTATTGTTGCTGAAACTGTATCCACAAATACAGGGATGGCCAACTCCAGGCCCAAGAGCTGGTTTCCTGCAGGTTTGTGACCTTGATCCAGCACAGCTGACTTAACTGGGAAGAATTACCCCATCAGCATTTCTAGAAGTTCTCTAGAGGCCTGGCAATGAACTAATCATCTGTACCAGGTGTATTGACCCAGGGTGTTATCTAAAACTTACAAGACACTGGCTCGTGTACAGATGAGTATTGTTTAGGTTTTATCCGATACTGGTGCCAAACCGGTACTTTTGAATCCGTGCCGGTACTTAAACAGTGCTCGAACCGGTGCTTAAAAAATGGAGGACACAAACTTTTTCCAAAAACCTTTTGTTTAGCTGTTTTTTGTAAAAAGATAACAATGTTAGCCTTTTCTGCAGCTACAGGGCATATATGGTATCACTCTTGGCTGGAAGCAGTGCTTAAACAATGGGAAAACACAAACTTTGTCCAAAAACCTCTCATGTTTAACTGTGTTCCACTTTTTCTTTGGTCATTTTGGCCTTTTTGGCCAGGGTGAAGGGAGTATCTGCCATCAAACAAGAAGACAGCTGCATGTAACTACGACTGTTTGCTAGTTCACCTTACATGCATTAATATAATAACGTGGTTAGCCTACTCAACGTAAATTACACACGAACAACATTAAGCAACTCACGCAGAGAAGAACGGCTGCTGCTGCCATCATCATCCATCATAATTTCTGCTACACTGGCAGGGCTAGGGGCCAGGACTCTCCTCTTCGGGTTCTGGGGGGATGTTGCTAACTCCGGGTCCAATAACAGGTACTACACCCGCAGTAGATGTGCTCGGTCTTGCTGCAAGCTATCAAATACGGTGCATTTCTCGGCTTTTAAAAAAACGCTATGTGTCGCCAGGTGTTTCATCGGATTTGAGGTGTTACTTTCTTTGCACAGTATCACCTAGAAGAACTTGTTGCAGGTTGCTGAGTTTGCATCTTTTGCTGTGAAGTACAGCCAGACTTTTGACCATTTCGCCTTGGGTATTTTTAATCTGTAGCTCTGCTCGAAAAGAACGTACATACCTGGGCCCGCCTACTATCCTGGGAAACGTAAAATGATTGGCTAGAATCCAAAGTGAATGACATCTCAGGAAAAAAGCACCAAAATGTATGCTGCTTTTGGTCTGGTTACTACCGTTTATGTGGTGTTAAGGGGTGGCTGCGTGCAGGCAGGAGAAGGACCCAAAGTGCAGACTCCGGAGACAAAACTTAAACTCAAAAACTGCTTTAATCTTGAACTCAAATAACATAACAGGGAAAAACAAAATAAACTTACACCGAAGGAATGAAAAAAAAAACACACAGCTAACTAAACGGTAGATCGCGACAAAGACAAACTGAAACACAGGGCTTAAATACATAGAGGAAGCAATCAGGGAATGGACAACAGGAGGGAAACACAGCTGGGGCAAATCAGAACTGACGAGACAAGGAAGCGTAAACTGAACACACTGAGATAAGACAGAAACCTTCAAAGTAAAACAGGAAACACAAAACACAGACTGAACAAAAGACACAGACTCACATGCAGGCACTACAACAGAGGAACAGAGACGTGGGACCAGGGCAGACACAGACTGGACACGGGGATACAGCAGACAGGGGAGACAGCAACCAAGGATTACACAGAAACATAAACCATAAGACAGAACTCTATCAAAGAAACCAAAGACTAGAAATGATAAACAATATAATCAACTCAAAAGCCCTGGGTCAACGACCCAGGCATCCTAACATGTGGTACCGGATACCGGTACCCATCCCTACTCTTAAGGCCTGGAGGTGGTCACCCCTGTACTAAGATGTAAGGATGCTTTTTCTTTACCTCATGAAGTGGACGTGGAAACTGCAAAGTGACAATGAACTTCAGTCTAGGGCAAAAAAATTTGTCAATGTCTGCACTTGTATGGTGTCTGTCCTGTGTGGATTCCCTTATGCTTTTTCATTGAGCTAATGTCCAGTGGTGAAGAATGACCCACACTGGTCACAGATGTGCTTTTTGACCCCACTGTGGAATAGTTCATGTATTTTAATGTACTTGGTGTGTGGAAGCCTCTCCCACATTCTTTGCAGTCATTCATTTTGTCTTCAGTGTGTCTACGTTGATGTGGTTTTAGGTCCCGTTGATGTTTGGAAGTTTTTCTACAAAGGTCACAGAGAAGCTTTCCCACCACCACAGTGACGACAGGGCTGAGAACTGGATCAATCTGTGTTGCTCTGATTCTAAACAAAGACAGAGTAAGTCAGGAAATTCCTTCAATGTTTTTATCCTGAATGTCGCCTGAAACAAAGAGCATCTCTGCCAACGTCCAATTCCATTTTACTGTTTACATTATAACACTCAGTATAACTCCATAAGTTTACTGATCAGACTTGTTCCAAACAATCAGGTTACAATTACAAGATAAAAAATATATACATATCTCACAGTAACTGCACTTGTAGAGTTACTTTCTGGTGTGGATCTTTTGGTGTTTTTTCAGGTGATGTGGAGATTTAAAAGTCTTCTCACACATGTCACATTTATAAGGTCTCTCCTCAGTGTGGATAAACATGTGTTGTTGTAACTGTGCATCTGTTGCAAACAGTTTCCCGCACTGATCACAGCGGGAAACATCATTTCCAGTGTGAATCCGTAGGTGAATATTTCGGTCGTATTTGTTGCTGAAACTTTTTCCACAAAAGTCGCAGCTGTACGCCTTAATTCCAGAGTGGGTAACTAGATGCCTCTGTAAGTCACTATTTTGAGCAAACGTCTTGCCACACAACTCACAGCTGTGTGCTTTAACTCCACTGTGGATGATATGGTGTAATTTTAAGCATTTACGATGGGTAAAAGACTTTCCACATAAGTTGCAGGTGTATGGTTTAACTCCACTGTGGATGAGTTGGTGTGTTTTAAAGTTTTGAGCCAGGGTAAAAGACTTTCCACACAAGTCACAGTTGTACGCTTTAAATTCACTGTGGATGAGTCTGTGTGTTTTTAATTCTCCAGCCCGGGTAAAAGACTTTCCACACAAGTCACAGGTGTGTGCTTTAACTCCACTGTGGATGAGTTGGTGTATTTTTAAGCTTCCAGCCTGGGTAAAAGACTTTCCACACAAGTCACAGCTGTAAGGTTTAACTCCACTGTGGATGAGCTGGTGTGTTTTTAAGCTTCCAGCCTGGGTAAAAGACTTTCCACACAAGTCACAGCTGTAAGGTTTAACTCCACTGTGGATGAGTTTGTGTGATTTTAGGCTTTGAGCCAGGGTAAAAGACTTTCCACACAAGTCACAGGTGTGTGCTTTAACTCCACTGTGGATGAGCTGGTGTGTTTTTAAGCTTCCAGCCTGGGTAAAAGACTCTCCACACAAGTCACAGCTGTATGACTTAACTCCACTGTGGATGAGTTTGTGTGATTTTAGGCTTTGAGCCAGGGTAAAAGACTTTCCACACAAGTCACAGCTGTATGACTTAACTCCACTGTGGATGAGCTGGTGTGTTTTTAGGCTTTGAGCCAAGGTAAAAGACTTTCCACACAAGTCACAGCTGTACGCTTTAACTCCACTGTGGATGAGTTGGTGTCTTTTTAAGCCTCCAGCCCTGGTAAAATTCTTCCCACACTCATCACAGCTGTACGCTTTAACTCCACTGTGGATGAGTTGGTGAGTTTTTAAAGTTCCAGCCTCGGTAAAAGACTTTCCACACAAATCACACCTGTACGCTTTAACTCCACTGTGGATGAGTTGGTGAGTTTTTAAACTTCCAGCCTCGGTAAAAGACTTTCCACACAAATCACACCTGTACGCTTTAACTCCACTGTGGATGACTTGGTGTTTTTTTAAATTTCCAGACTGGGTAAAATCCTTCCCACACTCATCACAGCTGTATGGTTTAACTCCACTGTGGATGACTTGGTGTGTTTTTAAGTCTCCAGCCCGGGTAAAATCCTTCCCACACTCATCACAGCTGTAGTTTTTCTCTCCCTTTCTTCTGTGCGGTTTGTCGGCCTCCTGAGAGCGCTGACTTCTTGCTCCATGTTGGTCCTGCAGTGACAGAGATACAAACAGAGGCAGTGAGTGAAATGCAGTCGTGGACCAAACTGAAACTCCCTCCGTCAATGGAAACAAACATGTCAACAAACACATTGTTGGTGTGTTACCACCACCTTCTGGTCATAGTATCACATTACAATAATGTGCTACAATGAGAGTTGTAATGAAAGTTACATTATTGAAGAAATATTTATAAGTGGAGAAAATCTTTTACACATAAGAAATTGCAAGTTCAACTGATGATAATGTTGTTTCAATGTGTGCTTATAAAATATGATCTTTGTATTTTCTTCTAACTTCTGTGGTTTTTGGTTGTGAATGTAGATTTTGAATGTAGAATGTAGATTCTGTATATATGGAGGAGCCCAGGATGCAAAAGATAAAGCTGATGTTAACAGGTTTTTCAGTAACAGTGTAACTGTGATATTTTTCTCACCTTTTGTGTTGAAGTCATTGTTTCCTCTGTAGTGGCTGAGCTGAGTCCAAATGGATGAAATTGTCCTTCTGCTGCTCCACCAGACTCTTCTGCTCCTGTTACTCAGTTGGGACACACACAAAAAATACTATATATATATATATCTGTCTGTGAAGGTTCTCAGTCATCCAGGTCATCGTAGTCTAAGGAGCTTGGAAAGAAAAGCGTCTGGACTTCTTTGAGTTGCTTGAAGACGTTTCACCTCTCATCCGAGAAGCTTCTTCCATTCTAAGGGTCAAATGGTGGAGAGTCCAAGATTTAAACCCAGTGGGAGTTTCCCCCAAAGAGGGACAAAGGACCCCCTGATGATCCTCTACCTCAGGGGTGTCCAAACTTTTTTCACTAAGGGCCACATACATAAAAAATATAGGAGGGGCTGGGCCACTTACTAGAAATTAGGTTTAACTTCAGTGTATTAAAGTTAGAAAAATCAGTTAAAAGTCGTCAAATATGTTATGTTGTTGAACATAATTAAAGACAAAACTGCCTTCATCACAGCTTTCCATAAATGGATCTTTATTGATCTATTCAGAAAAAACTTTGGTAGCTCATTCTCAGAACAGCAGCCTTAGATTTCTTCTTAGACAGAAGATTTACAGCACAGAGAAAAAAACAATAAAGGGGAAAATGGGACGGGCACATTTCAAGTTTGTTATTTAAGTTATCAGGCTTAGCAACACACCTATTAACGTTCATTTGAAACCATTATCAACATTAACAGACTGAACTGGACTTAATAACAGGAGTGCATAATTTTAGTAAATTATTCTGGTGAGTATCAGCTGCGCTGGGTATGTAAATCGGGCCATCCAGCTGTGGTGCTGATCGCCACTCGTGCCAAAAATCCAAAAAATGCCACTTGATCATGGAGTAGAGCTGCATCAGATGAGATCAGCTGACTTTGCTATTTGCGTGCACTGCGCACAGCGGTGTGTACTCTGTGTGTTAACAAGAAAAACGCATATAAGAAAGTGGTGCAGAAAAGCAGGGTAGTGACAGAATTGATGCACATTATTGGAATTTGAAGCGTGTGTACCTGCACATTGACACACGGGTACTGTGGAATATATTTTTTACTCACCTAAAGCGCTCGTGCTCTCGTCCACTCCCCGCAAAAAATTAGCAGCTGTGCGGTGTCTGTGGCATCGGGTGCTCTCATCGCATGCGATGGAGTAAAAATCAAAAGCACAGCTTTATCAGACAGTTGCAGTTTAATGTTGGCTGACGAGTCTTCAGTGCACAACTGTATTTCTGGACACGCTGACGTTGTTGAAGTCCTGCACTTTTTCCGGGCACATTATTTCGGTGACTTTAACGAGGCCGTGTTTTATGAGGTCTCCATCTGAAAAAGGCTTGCCATGTCTTGCGATGAGTTGGGCGACCTCATAGCTGGCTATTGGAGCCTTTTCCTGGACAATTTGAGCACGAAAAAAATACTGTTGCTGACCCCGCAGGAGAGCTACCCCTTGCTTTAATTTCTGCTCTCGCTCAGCACCAGTGTAGGATGCATAAGCCTGATGTTTGGTTTCATAATGACATCGTACATTATACTCATTCATAACTGCCATAGTTTCAGTGCAGATCAAACAGACACACTTCCCCTTGAATTCTTTGAAGAAATATTCACTCTCCCACCGTGTCTGAAATTTTCTGTACTCACTCTTCTACCTTTGGCTCCTTTGGTTCTGCCATGTTAACTTGAGGTAAATTTCTTCTGTGATTGTCCTTTTTGGTGGAGCAACTGCCTTGATCAGCAGTAGCTCCCCCTGGTGTTACAACTAAGAAGTGCCATACACTCAAGCAAAAGTTGAAGTGCGGCACATATTCTATTCTATTTATGAAATTACTTGCGGGCCAATTAAAAATGGATGGCGGGCCACAGTTGGCCCGCGGGCCGGAGTTTGGACACCCCTGCTCTACCTAATCACATGAGCAAAGGTGTGAAAGCGGGTGTGGGTCACAATCAGCCAGGGTTTCGGGTGAGCTCATTGTGAAACCTGGCCCCACCCTATCATGTGATGTCCTGAGGTCAGATGGCCCAGGATGTGAGTGGGCGTTAAGGCGAAGAAGCTTCTCAGATGAGAGGTGAAACATCTTCAAGCAACTGAAAGAAGTCCATTATGTTTGACTTTATGACTTTCTGTGTGGTTTCTGGGATGCTTAGGACTCATATTGCACTGCTGGAAATAGTTTATTCTGATGCATATGCTGTTTTTTTTGCAAATTTGCATTATAATATTTATTTTTGTTTTCTTGCAGTATATAAAAATTGCTGTATTTCAAAAATAAAACTACGAAGACACTTAAAATAAATTTCCTGTGGTGGGAAACTATTTTGTGCAACTTTTTTGTATTTACAGTTTTGAGGGATAAGCCTCTTAAATTTCTCTAACTAGAAATGTATGTTAAAAAAACAAAAACGATTTTACATTTTTTGTAGTTATTGCACTTTTTTGCAATGTATGTAATAATTACTATGCACTCAATGCAGACTTATTATTAAGATTTGGGCTATAATGCTTGTATTGATGTATAGCAACTTGAAATGCTCCCAAAAATGGCACTACAGCATGTAAAAATGTAATATAAGTTCTGGCGGACTTGGTTCTATGGTAGGTCTTAAAGGGTTAGTATGCTGCTGAGAATATTGCCCAGAATAAGCGTATAGTATAGCTTTTATTTTGGAAAGAGCCATTTCTCTATAATAAACTCTCTTTTCCAAAGATGAGTGATTTCTCGATCAGATAGATTTATTTTATTTTATTATTTTGTTGTTTCAGCAACATTAAATTTAAAAACTGTACTTTAGAGTTCAAATATATATTTATAATTTTAATAAATGACAAATTAAAACGACATGAACATTTTTTGTATCAAAAAAATATCAAACCGTGAATTTTGTGTATCGTTGAACCCCTAATATATACACATATGTGTGTATATATTATCAACCTTTGTATATCGGCTTTATTTACACTGGAAGTACATAAAATACAGATGCATCTGGAGATCATCCTATGAAGTCCTATTCTAAAGGCTGATTGCCCTCCCCCCACGCTTGTATCTGTGCCTTCCTGGGGGTGGGGGTTGGTTGTTCTCCTGCCCTGCAGCCCATCCTTTTGTTCATATTCCAAGACCATTCTTACCCCCTAGCAACCGCCATTTCATAATGTTGCAAACAATCACAAACTCTACAGTCTGTCTAACTCCAATGTCTACCAAACAATCTATTATTCTCAACATAAACTGAACCTGCATTAAAGTTAGCTCGGTGCTTACCTTTAGATGAGCCCACAAACCGAGAGAAACTCCGTGATGAAGCTGGAAGTCTTTCCAAAAAGGAAACAGATCAGGGAGCAGAGACCCACGTGGTTTACGCTGATCTCAGCTAAGATCCAGGAGACAAGGGTGTGCAGATCGATGCAGATATCGATCCAAACGTTGGTAGTGGTATATGTTCCTGTAAGTTTACTACTTTACTCCCGTTTCATGAAAAAGCAGCTCTCTCTGCTCGACTCCTGTCCTGGACACACACTTTCTCCGCCCCTTTTTCCTGGCTCTGTGGTGATTTGTAACTGTGCGGTCACGTGACGCAGCTGCGCAACTTAACCACGTGGGGTGTTATTTCAAAATTAGTGCCTATCTCCTTTTCATAACTCTTTTCCTTGGCCTCAATGAAAACGTCATCGTGGGAAGTAGAATTACCAAGTACTCATGGAAAGAGAGGAGCGGTGCTGAGAACTGGAACAGGCTGTATCCCAATTCATGTTCTGCAGCCTTAACGGTCCACAAGGGCCGCGTACTCAAAGACCGCTAAGGCCGGAAGTGCGGGGCTTGTGAAATCTAGCCTCCGTTGCGCTGCCCAGGTTGCCTAGCAACCATGATACTAACCGCTGGAAACGTTTCATATAGGGCTGGGTATCGTCACTGATTTTTAGAATCGATTCAATTCCGATTCACAAGGTCCAGAATCGATTCGATCCACGATTCGATTTAATTCGATTCGATTCGATTCACTTCGATTTGAATATGGGAAATTTTGACAGTCAGAAATATTATAATTCTGATTAGTACGTTTACATATTTTTGTATCTATAAAAAGGAAGCTGACACACGCAAGACTTTAACAGAGGTGTGAGCGTCACAGCAGATGCCTTTGTGTCAAAGTAGCTGAAGATAAAACACAGAAACACATGAAGGTGATTTTTCCTGGCCTGGATTTTATAAAAATATTCTGCAGTACATCAAAAACGAAAGAAAACCATTAATCAACACATGAACATTACCTCTGAAGTTACAGCGGTTTTATTAGAGACACGGCTAAGCATTTTGCATTTTGCATAATTTTAAAAAGTTTAAATTTGTTCAGCATTGAACGGCAGAAATTAGGTTTTCTTTTCGGAAGTATATAAAACAGAAAAAAAAAAAGTCGGCCGATAGCGCTGTAAACAATGGTAGACTTGTGCGTAACAAGCAAGCGAATAATAGAGAGAGAGAGAGAGAGAGAGAGAGAGATGTGCATCGTGGTTGAAGCAAAACAGTAAAAGTAAGAGTGAATACTTGACGATGTTTTTGTGAAGCGTAGTTTGGATCTTCTTTTGCTGCTGGTTCGGTCAATATTGTTTGGAGAGACATCAAACTAACAGCTTTAGAATCAGCGCATAAAGGGCGTGAACACAAAGCGCAGACCCGTCGGCTTTCAGCCCCAACTGTGAGAAATTCGACATCTAACTGATTCTGATCCGCGGGCTGCGCTGTGTGTTTAAGTCTTTGTGCAGAATCCGTGTTCCTGCTCTCATTTACTGTTTTAGCTGTTTGGTGATTGTTGAAATTTTGTGAGATTTCACCTGAGATTCTGGCATTTCGGGCAAAATAAATTTATATTAAAAAATCGATTCAGGATTTTAATGAATCGATTTTACGTAATCCAAGCCAGAATCGATTTTAATCGATAAATCGATTATAAAAACCCACCCCTAGTTTCATACAGTTTTGTATGTATGTACTTTGTTTGACAGAAATGACGAAGAACATATTTTGTACTTTTGTTTGTGTGTTTCTACACGAGCTTTGTGTGATTTGATAAGTATCTGAGGCTGAGACCACAGGACTGTAAACATGATTGTTGGGCTTCATTTCTGTACTGAACAGTCATTTAAGATTAGCTAGTAAATAACAAATAGTTAATGTTGTTCATGAGACTAAAGTCAGTGTAAATATGATATGACCAATATTATAGTTATTATATTAATCATTATTAGTTATTACAGCAGTGAGTTTGAACTCTCAAATCAAATCACTTTTATTGTCACATCACATGTGCAGGTACACTGGTACAGCACATGTGATGTGAACTCTGTGTCAAATACTGAACTTCAGTAAAGATTCAAGTTGCAGTTATTTATATTTCCCATCACCTTAAATCTTCACTCAAAGACAAGTATCTTTTACATATACATGTATTATATATAAGAGACAAATATTGTTCATTTAATTTGTTGGCATTACTAAATTTGGCTCAATGCTTAGTCCTAAAGTGTATATTTATTTTCTTACTCTTCTTATATACATTGTTTGTTCACTTGCACTGTTGTAACTGGAGCCTCGTCGTCTCGTCTCTCTATATTCTGTACTGTATGTAGCAGAGATGACAATAAAGTTTTACTTTGACTTCAGCAGCAAGCAGGCGCACCGAGGGCTCTCGTGCTCACTTTTTGTATGTAGAATGTCGAAAAAACATCGGTACAAATTATAAGTCTGTATTATAATGTCTGGTGTTTTCGTGTTTGTGACAAAGTGGATGAGAAGACCATTTGTCCATATTCTTAGTTAACATTCTTGTTTTGATTTAACCATATTTCACATGTAATCTGCAATAGGCAAACGTCTTCTATCCCGGGTTTGTTTATGTTTTGCACTTTTACAGGTTATATAATATAACATCTTGGTTTAAATCAATTCCTACAAGTTTGTTAAGTTAACATGTTATTTATTTCAACTGTTAATTTGTATTGTTTAGAACTTACCTTACCTACCTGTCTTCCAGAAGCAAAAGGAGGAAATGTATTTTTACTTCCTGCTTTATAGCTTCTGGGTTCATCTGAGGTCACAGGAAGAGACCAAGTGCAGAAGGGGAAGAACTCTTATAATTTAATAAAGTTGATTTTAGAGGGTTTATGAAGAAGTAGATTTATTGTTATAATATGTATTGATTACACCAGAGTTCATGTTGCCAGTAAAGAGGAGTAGTGGAGGTCTGAATATAATCATGTCCATCGTATCTACCTACTGAATGGAATAGTCCAGAGGAGAAATTGTTTGATTAAGTGGACTATTTAAGCAGAAGAACTCAGGTGTTTCAGGAAAGGTTCGGGTCAGTGTAGCTGTGTGCAGTTTGACCTTAATTTCCGTTGATTTAAGTTCAGTTATGTTTATTTGAACTGAGTTAATTATAGAGTTGAGTTTCTTATTTGTTTCTTTGTAAATATTGTTTCGGTCACAAAATGGTGAATAAATCACTTGCTACACTGGACAGCATCAGTCTCCTGCACTTCTTTGACCGCATAAGTCGAGTCTTACCACAGTGTTTGTTGGTTTATTTTATTTTATTTTATTTTTTAATTTTGCGAGTTGGTTAATAGATGCCGCTTCAGCCCAACACACATCAAACGTGTGACGCATGGTCACGCTCCCTCTGTTTCACTTATCGACGCGCTGGGTACCCCCCTCGCGTGGAGAATTGACGTGCAGGGTCCTCTTATTGAATACTATAGAACTCCCTAAACGTTGCTTATTGACGAGAAGAGATTTCCACGGAAGAGCCTGTTGTCTGTATATTTATGCATTTCCAAAATCACATTGTAGTGACGTGCAGTGAACACAATGAATTATAAATATAAACAACTACCTGAAAAACAGCAGATAAGTTAAATACATTAGTATCGCTTATTGCATTTATGGAAGCAGTAGCGGTTTTAGATACGGGCGACACGGGCGGTTGCTCGGGGCGGCATCACGGGCATCGGCAAAAAAAAAAAAAATGCTCGTACTCATGCTGCACGTCAGCCAGCGCATATTGGGAATGGTACAGGCACCGATCGGTTTTCTATCGTCCATTTGCTGGGGGTAAGGACGCCCTTCGTTTGCGAGGTGCGCCTGTTGCTTGCGGCTAGTGATGGGTCGTTCCGAACGAAATGGCTCTTAGTGCAGGCTCTTTGACGTGAACGACGCGACCCGGCTCCTTATCGCAAGCCGTCACGTGGGGTTTTTTTTGTTTTTTCTTTCTCTCAGCCTCTCTCGCACTTTTTTTCGCTTCACTCTGCACGCGAGCCGTGTGCTTTACGCTGGGAAGAGGGGGGAGGGGCGATAGTTACACTCAGTAGCACAGGAACAGAGCCAGAGGGAGAGAAAGAGAGGCACGGACAACAACGTCACATTAGAAAGGTATAGTAATCATCCACAACTATTTTCAGTTGCAGATGATAAAGGATTCAGAAAGTTTATTCATGCAGGTCCATATGACAGAGAATATGCATCTTCTTTTTGTTTTCATATTATAATTTATATTTAATTGTGTTGTGGTTTGCAGTGTTTTGTGTTGTTTCACTTTAAATTTGTAAAAGGAAAAAGCTGAAAATTTAAATAGTTAAAAGTTGAAATGTGAATAGTTGATTTTTGTATTATATGATTTATTTATTACATTTTATGTGGCGTGAATAAATAAAAGTATATTTACGGTGGCCCCTAGAGACAAAGCACGTACAAACTTCAAATCACGTACAAACTCTGAAGCACGTAAAAACTCAGAAGCACATAAAAGCTCAAAACACGTACAAAAGACAACAGAAGTGCTCCAGGATGCTAGGGGCAGTGTTGAGCTTTTGTTACCTAGTGGCTACGACCAGATTTGGTGTGTGGTAGTAACAGGTAAATGAACATTGTTTTTAAATTATTTGAATATATATGAGTGCCTGTGTATAAATACACAAACAATACACATATGCTTTCATGCTTTCAATTGTGTAATTTAAGTGATCTAGTAGCTCCGCTTTGGAAGTTCAGTTCATGCTAGAAATGTGTTTTGGAGTTTGTACGTGTTTTGTCTCTAGGGGCCACCACATATATTTATATATAAACATATATAAATAAAACCACTTTTTTTACGTTAGTAATTCCTTTTGTGCATAATTTTATATTATTGTTAATAATAAATTAATTAAAGCAACAAAACAACCTGAAGAGCCGGTTTGGAGCCGAAAGAGCCGGCTCTTTTTAGTGAGCCGAACCGACAGAGCCAGATCTCTAAAAAGAGCCGGAAATCCCATCACTACTTGCGGCGCAGAGAGGAGAGGGCGGGGCGGCGGGGGATTCTCTGGCTGGCTGGAGCAGCATCTGACAACCATCTCGCAAAATAAAATAAAATAAAATTAAACCAACAAACACGAAAACACCAGACATTATCATACAGACTTATAATTTGCACCAATGTTTTTTCAAAATCCTTTATGCGAAAAGTGAGCGCGAGAGCCCTCGGTGCACCTGCTCGCTGCTGAAGTCAAAGTAAACTTTATTGTCATCTCCGCTACATACAGTCCAGTATATAGAGAGACGAGACGACAAGGCTCCAGTTACAGCAGTTCAAGTAAACAAAACATATATGTAAGAAGAGTAAGAAAATAAATATATAGTAAGGACAGAGTTAAAGATGCATGATTACATTTACTGAAATTATGAAGTTGTCGTGTTGTGATTACTTAGTTAGTAGTTTAAAATATGAATACTGAACACTGTATCATCAAGGAAATATACAGTGGGGCAAAAAAGTATTTAGTCAGCCACCGATTGTGCAAGTTCCCCCACTTAAAATGATGACAGAGGTCAGTAATTTGCACCAGAGGTACACTTCAACTGTGAGAGACAGAATGTGAAAAAAAAATCCATGAATTCACATGGTAGGATTTGTAAAGAATTTATTCGTAAATCAGGGTGGAAAATAAGTATTTGGTCACCTCAAACAAGGAAAATCCCTGGCTCTCACAGACCTGTAACGTCTTCTGTAAGAAGCTTTTCTGTCCCCCACTCGTTACCTGTATGAATGGCACCTGTTTGACCTCATCATCTGTATAAAAGACACCTGTCCACAGCCTCAACCAGTCAGACTCCAAACTCCGCCATGGCCAAGACCAAAGAGCTTTCGAAGGACACTAGGAAAAGAATTGTAGACCTGCACCAGACTGGGAAGAGTGAATCTACAATAGGCAAGCAGCTTGGTGTGAAAAAATCAACTGTGGGAGCAATCATCAGAAAATGGAAGACATACAAGACCACTGATAATCTCCCTCGATCTGGGGCTCCACGCAAGATCTCATCCCGTGGGGTCAAAATGATCATGAGAACGGTGAGCAAAGATCCCAGAACCACACGGGGGGACCTGGTGAATGACCTGCAGAGAGCTGGGACCAAAGTAACAAAGGTCACCATCAGTAACACACTACAACGGCAGGGAATCAAATCCCGCAGTGCCAGACGTGTTCCGCTGCTGAAGCCAGTGCATGTCCAGGCCCGTCTGAAGTTTGCCAGAGAGCACATGGATGATACAGCAGAGGATTGGGAGAATGTCATGTGGTCAGATGAAACCAAAGTAGAACTTTTTGGTATAAACTCAGCTCGTCGTGTTTGGAGGAAGAAGAATACTGAGTTGCATCCCAAGAACACCATACCTACTGTGAAGCATGGGGGTGGAAACATCATGCTATGGGGCTGTTTTTCTGCCAAGGGGACAGGACGACTGATCTGTGTTAAGGACAGAATGAATGGGGCCAAGTATCGTGAGATTTTGAGCCAAAACCTCCTTCCATCAGTGAGAACTTTGAAGATGAAACGAGGCTGGGTCTTCCAACATGACAATGATCCAAAACACACCGCCCGGGCAACAAAGGAGTGGCTCCGTAAGAAGCATTTGAAAGTCCTGGAGTGGCCTAGCCAGTCTCCAGACCTCAACCCCATAGAAAATCTGTGGCGGGAGTTGAAAGTCCGTGTTGCTCGGCGACAGCCCCAAAACATCACTGCTCTTGAGAAGATCTGCATGGAGGAATGGGCCAAAATACCAGCTACTGTGTGTGCAAACCTGGTAAAGACCTATAGTAAACGTTTGACCTCTGTTATTGCCAACAAAGGTTATGTTACAAAGTATTGAGTTGTATTTTTGTTATTGACCAAATACTTATTTTCCACCCTGATTTACCAATAAATTCTTTACAAATCCTACCATGTGAATTCATGGATTTTTTTTTTTTTCACATTCTGTCTCTCACAGTTGAAGTGTACCTCTGGTGAAAATTACTGACCTCTGTCATCATTTTAAGTGGGGGAACTTGCACAATCGGTGGCTGACTAAATACTTTTTTGCCCCACTGTATATAGCACCAAATCACAACAAGCTGTGTCACGATGCTTTACCATTTAACCCTCCACCATTAAAATGAAAAAAATTATCTTTTTGTGAAATCTGGAAAAGAAAAGCATGACAATTTGTTCTATCAATTGTGGGTCATTTCTCAGAGCTTTGAGAGATATTAAACATCAAGATTTTAGAGGAGATAATAATAATAATAGCAATAATAATGATAATACTGCCTTAATATATTACAGCACTGTAACACTAAATAATAATTTAAATGGTACTAGCATTATTTGTATTATTATTAGTAGCAGTCAGTTTAAAATATATATATAGTTTCCAAACATTTTTGTAATTTATTTCTTAACCCTCAGCCCTTGTCCTAATAACTAACAGAAAGAATGAGGCAAAAAATCTACCTCTGTTTTGTCTGACTTGCTGACAATTTGAAATTTTAATATCATTATACGTGATGTCATCTTCTCCAGTTGGTTCTTGATCTGCTGAAATAAATCATAATGAAGAATAATATAGATGAAATGTATAAATAGAAAATACATATAAGAGAGCTGGAAATTTGGGTGAAATAATGCTCTTCCAGACGTTTGTAAATGATAACATGTCCACAGAATGGAGAAAAATTGTCACACTGAACATTGTATATGCATAATCTGAATCTCACCGTCAGGTGTCCTGTGTTACTGCACATGCTCACACCTTTTCAGCACAACAGGTGCAGTTTGGTGTGTTACTGCCTCCTGCTGGAACAATGATGTCATTGTTAATGTATCACTAAACTATTAATTAAACTTGATCTATGTTACTGTTGTCATGAGACCTGGTGTAGAAAGAGATTGAATGCCCTCCGTCGCCTTTATATCACAGCTGAGAGGTTAAAAGGTCTTAACATTTCACCTTCTGTGAGTAAAAATTGCTAAAACAGAGCTTTTCTCTATTTTGTAAAAATTATTTAGTCTTATCAAAGATAAATCAAAAAATAAGTTTGATCAATATTTTAATGAGAAATGTAGTGGTGTGTGTGGTGTAGGATGGGATGTTTGATCTATAAAACGTTTGATTTAATAAAAGACATTTAAAAAAATTCAAATTGATCATTTGAATCATCATTACTATCATTTCTAAGTTTTATTTCTTATTTTAATTTTACAACTTTTTCTGGTGACGTTAAGCTTCTTGTTAATGCTTTTAATGAACACAGCCTTCCAATTGTCAGTCAGGTGGCTCTGTACAAAACCATCTTTGCTTTGTCAATTTCTGCAAACTCTTTATGGATAAATAATTAAACTTGTGCTATTTGATGTTCCTGTCAAAAAGCAGAACATCTATGGAAGTCCACGGGTCTGATTGTCCACCGTGAATACTTCAAAGAGCTTCTTCACTTTTATAATGAGTCAGTGAAAGGAGCGCTGTGTCGTCCATCAAGTGTGTTCCACAAGAAAGGTGAAGGGATGGCAAGTCAGACAGAGAAATACATAAATCGCAGCAAAAAAAAATTTCTGGCACAACTTCACCTGCTTCCAAGGTGCATGGAGAGGTTGAAAGAATTCACAAAGCAGGAACTCCAGCAACACTTGAGGGAAGATGAACAACTTTAATAATTGACCAACGCGTTTCGGCTTGTGGCCTTCATCATGGTCAATTATTAAAGTTGTTCATCTTCCCTCGAGTGTTGCTGGAGTTCCTGCTTTGTGAAGATAGAGAAATACTACAGGAGAGAAGAGCTGCAGAAAGATTGAAATCGGATGGCTTCATTTAAGCAGTAATGAATATCATCTGAATATCATCTTCCTGAATACTATTGTTGTTTATATTTACTGCGGGAAGAAACGGTAAAAACTGCGTTTTTCAAATAATTTGTGTGGCATCAGATTTGATGCAGAACACCTGATTGTTCTGTAAATAGTTTGAAATGTTTGTTTAAAAAAATGCATCAGCAGCATTTTTAGGTAAACAGCTGCAAAAATCTTTGTTGTTTGCAATACTCAGAAATAATAATAAATTGCCCAGCATTGGTCATTATATACTATATTTTGCAGAGAGAGAGTTACAAAGTTTCAAAGTGGTGCTCCATGAGAGTCGTGCACACGGGCAGGGGGGAGAACACATCTGCAAAGCGCTGTTGCAATGCAGGAACATCTGCTTTATTGGAATATGTGAGATGTTAACCACAATGACTCTTAAACACACTGTCTGAAAACTTCATGCCAACAGCACCTTTTTAAGAAAAATCAAACATATAATCCTTGAAGATCATTTTAGAGTGTTTAATTAGCTGCAGGATCCTTGTTCAGTGTGAGTGGAGAACAGCCAAGTCTCTTCCTCTGATATACCTCCACATGTACCACTGAAAACAGTTAAATTACTTTGAATCTGAAATCATGGCTCAAACTACTTGTTCTGAGACCATTTCTTTATTTTTCACACCAAACTGTTTAATAAGATAAACTCTACACAAACTTCATCAAATATAACTAACACTTTAACATTATCAGGATTTCATAATATAAACTTCAAATCAACAAGAAAACAGCTGCAGAACATGTGGATCAAAATTCATTAAAAGACAACATGTGGACTTCAAGGACTAAATACACTAAAGTGAAAGGAGGAGCCAAAAACAGAATTTGAATTAAGTAAAAGTAGTCACCTGTGATCTTTAAAATGGTCCAGATGTGTGCTGCTGTTTTTAACTTTCAACATTTCTTTGCTGCCACTGTGAATACAAATGTGTTCTTTTCCTAATTAAATAAATGTTACACTGACTTATTGCTCCATCTTCTGGTACAAACTGGTATTACATGGAAGTATAGCCCAAAACCAGTTTAGCTTGAGTTTCTTTTTTCTGGACATAAAGTCACAGCAGGTGTTGTTTCAAAGCTGGTGGACAGATTTAGTTCATTTTGGAGGTTTTAAGAGCAACTGCTGTGAAAATATTTGCAGTTTTGGGAGAAAATAATTTAAGAGAAGATTTTACCACAGCAAACGATTAAATATGAATAAAGGTTTGAAATTTAACTGAGGTAACACATAAAATGAATACAACTACTAAACACTACTGTGTCCTAAGGGAACAAAGAATAAAATGTAACAGGGATAACATTTTAGAGAATTAAAATCCCTCAAAGGAAAAAACATAAACTTGATATACATATCTATACATGCAGCTTCCTAAATGTAGCATTCAGGATTATTCACTGCAACTCCAGATATCAGAGCTACCTCATCAGATCCAAGTGTGACATCAGCTGACACTCTTTACAGGAGATTCCATCTGAACTCTGTGGAGCCTGATCTCAAGGTTTTTAAGTCTGACCCTGAAACCAGAAGAGGATCTTTCTCTCTCTTCTGATTCATTGTGATCCAGTGATTTCAGTCCTGCATGATCAGGCTGATGTTTGCACAGAGCAGATAATGAAGGATTTTGCACATTGGTAACAGTGAAACAGTTTATTTACAGCGTGGAATCGTTTGTGTTCGGAGTATGAACTGAGATTCCTGAAGCTCTTGTCACAACTGAAGTTCACTTCCATGTGTGTACGTTCATGTTTGTTACGATGACCTGATTGTGAGCAGCTTTTGTCACAGTGTACGCACTTGTATGGTGTCTCTCCTGCAGTGGTGAAGGATGACCCACACTAGTCACAGATGTGCTTTTTCACCCCACTGTGGAAGAGTTCGTGTATTTTTAATGTACTTGGTGTGTGGAAGCCTCTCCCACATTCCTTGCAGTAGTTCATTTTGTCTCCAGTGTGGCTACGTTGATGTAGTTTTAGGTCCCATTTATGAAGTTTTTCCACAAAGGTCACAAAGAAACTCTTTCCCACCACCACAGTGACGACAGGGTTGAGAAATGGATCTATCTGCGTCGCTCTGCTTTTTTATTTTTATCCTGAATGTCGCCTGAAATAAAGAGCATCTCTGCCAACGTCCAATTACATTTTACTGTTTACATTATAACACTCAGCTTACTGGGCGAAAATGAGTCTTCATTTTTCCAAACAGTTCATTCAGTATAACTCCATAAGTTTACTGAACAAACAATCAGGTTAAAAATACAGGATAAAAAGATAAATACATCCTCACAGTAACTGCTCTTGTAGAGTTACTTTCTGATGTGGATCTGTTGGTGTTTATTCAGGTGATGTGGAGATTTAAAAGTCTTCTCACACAGGTCACATTTGTAAAGGCTCTCCTCAGTGTGGCTAAACATGTGTTGTTGTAACTGTGCATCTATTGTAAACAGTTTCCCACACTGATCACAGCAGGAAACATCATTTCCAGTGTGAATCTGTAGGTGAATATTTCGGTCGTGTTTGTTGCTGAAACTTTTTCCACAAAAGTCGCAGCTGTACGTAGTGATGTGACGTTCTGTATCGAGGCTTCGAAGCTTGTGTCGAGTAATGGAGGGGGCGTTTCCGCGATGCGCGTGTCGAGGCTTGCTTCATTTATGGGAGGAGCTGAAAATGATGACGTCCGAAGCCTCGCTGACCGGCTGTACCACGTGACTGGTTCAGGAAGTGGTTCGAACTTTGCCGCGAGCTATGACAGCGATATAAACCCCTCAGACTTCATTCAAAATGTGGGTGTTTGATGGAAAGTTGTGGTTAGTGAGAGTTTGGAGACAGTTTGGAGGTTTATGAGAGTGAGGAGAGAAAGTCAGGAGAGAATGGAGCCAGCTAAGAAGAGGAGGGTGTCCTCCCCTGTGTGGGAACATTGTGAAAATGTTCACGTCATGTTTGTGTGGATTTTAAAGAGACGGTGGTGTCAGAGGTCAAAGGGCACCTTGATTCAGCCATGACTGTCATGTTTCTGTTCACAGCACATTCATCCTGCTGCCCACAGAAACAAACTCCAGCAGTGAATTAGTAAAATAATACATGGAGCACATGATGAACAGAGGTCATACATGTCTGACTCTACCGCTGCTGAAGTGGATTCTGGGTCTCTGACTTCCTCCCACAGTACAAAAACATAAACGGTTGTTTCTCATTTATCCGTGTATGCTGTGTGTGAATGTGTGGTTCATACAGAACTATATGATCAGTAGGGATGGGTATTGTTTAGGTTTTATCCGATACCGGTGCCAAACCGGTACTTTTGAAACGGTGCCGGTGCTTAAACGGTGCTCAAACCGGTGCTTAAAGAATGGAAAACACAAAATTGGTCCAAAAACCTCTCATGTTCAGCTGTTTTTTTGTAAAAAGATAACAATGTTAGCCTTTTCTGCAGCTATGGGGCATATGTGGTATCATTCTTGGCTGGAAGCAGTGCTTAAACAATGGAAAAAACACAAACTTTGTCCAAAAACCTCTCATGTTTAACTGTTTTCCACTTTTTCTTTGGTCATTTTAGCCTTTTTGGCCAGGGTGAAGGGAGTATCTGCCAACAAACAAGAAGGCAGCCGCATGTAGCTATGATGGTGTTTGCTGGTTCACCTTACATGCATTAATGTAATAACGTGGTTAGCCTATTCAACGTAAATTACACACGAACAACATTAAGCTACTCACACAGAGAAGAACGGCTGCTGCTGCATCATCATCCGTCATCATTTCTGCTACACTGGCAGGGGTAGGGGCCAGGACTCTCCTCTTCGGGTTTTTGGGGGATGATGCTAATTCCGGGTCCGATAACAGGCAACCCACAAGCAGTAGATGTGCTCGGTGTGAGGTCTCGCAGCAAGCTATCAAATACGGCGCATTTCTCGGCTTTAAAAAAAAACCACTATTCGTCGCCAGGTGTTTCATCAGATTTGAGGTGTTACCTCCTTTGACAGTGTCACAGTATCAGCTTAAAGCACTTGTTGCAGCTGCTGAGTTTGCATCTTTTGCTGTGAAGTACAGCCAGACTTTTGACCGCTTCGCCTTGGACATTTTAATCTGTAGCTCTGCTCTAAAAGAACATACGTACCTGGACCCGCCTACTATTCTCAGAAACTTAAAATGATTGGCTAGAACCTAAAGTGTATCATTCCATACCAGTTGGTGGCGGTAATGCACCTTTCAGTTGTTTGCCAACCGCCAATACAAAAAAAAACGAAAGTGTATCACAGCTCAGGAAAAAAAGCACCGAAATGTGCGCTGCTTTTCGGTCTGGTTACTACCGTTTATGTCAGAACCGGTGCTATCATGGCACCGGATACCGGTACCCATCCCTAATGATCAGTGACACTAACATATGAGCATGAGTACATCACATTAGCACATAAAAGAACAACAGTGTGGCATGAATCATTACAGCAGTGAGGACAGTGTGATGAACTGATGCTCTGATCTCTGGTCTGACCAAAGCTTTAACTCTAAACATCTCTCCACTGTTAGAGCTTCTGCACCGACTGTTTCAGGTTCAGTTCAAATCATGGTTCTTATTTTTCTGGCCTCACAGTGTGAAGCCTCCACCTACATCACTGAACTGCTTCACCCTGCTTGACTTCTGTACTCTTCACTCTATGGCCTTCTTTAAACAGCCTGTTTTTGTGTTTGTGGTGTTTTGTTTGGCTGTGCCTTTATCAACACTGTTTTGTTAACTTTGTTTTTTTATATCTCTGTAATTAAGTCTTAAAAATAAGACTTTTCAAGAGAAAGACTTAAAGACTTGTGAATTCCTTCTGTAGATGAATGAAATATAACCAGTATGTAAGTGTTAATAAAGAGTTACACGTATACCTGTTGAATGCTCTTTTCTGAGTCTATCCCTGTGTGGCAGCACGAGGTGGGAATAAAGTAAATACTCTTCACAGTTTAAAAGACAACGCCACCCTGGGAATTTCACCCAAAGAATACTGGAAGAAACACTAATCACCAAGAAGACACTTAGCTTCGCTATACTCAGTACAGAGACGAGGTTCAATGATAAAACAGTTTGACAATTTATTGATAATTATTAAAACAACATATAAAAGCACAATCATAAATATCAATGTACAAATATGCTTAAAAAAAGGTATTCAGAGCTAAGGCTTACCACTGGAGGGGCAGGGATACCACGCACAAACTCAAAAAAAGAAAAGAAAACATCCCAATACACAAGTGCAGCACACTCTCACACACTTACACTGATAAACTAAAAGAAGACAGGTGCGTAACACTCAAAAGTTCCCACCACCAAGGCGCCCCCCAGTCTCCTCCACGTCAGCCCTCTGCATCTGAATAAAAGAAAAAAAGAAAATATAATATATTACAACAAAACTAATATGTAGTGCTGGGGGATAACCCAACTGCAGGACCACACTGGTGATCTGCAGCTAGAAAAAGGGCCGCCCACCAGTGGCGTAACAAAAATCCAAACCGCAAATCAAAACAATAGAAAAACAAAATACAATCTAAATAAAATAAAACTAAATAAATAAATTTTTAAAATCTTTAAAATAAATAAATCAAACTTTAAAATCTGGAGCAGACGGAATCATCGTATTGCTCCAACTTGCCGTCTGCCCGAGTATAAGTTAATCATCCAGTCAATCAATGTGCACACCAGCCGACCTCCACTTTAAAAGGCTGGCAGCAGCAGGAAAAGAAACCTCGCTACAGGAACAGGCGGTAAAAGCAAAGCAGCAGCACTTCAGTTAGCGTAGCGTGGTGTAAAAAAGCTGTAGCGACGTTTCGGTAAAGCTACTGGTCGCTCAATAAGGCCCACACTTCCGAGTAAACAGTGTCACAAATCATGAGCAGAGTGGCTCATAGGAGGCTTCTACAGCTACGACCAGCCGCGATGGAGGCTTCAGAAGGGTAACCGGCAGATGATCTCTGCAACACCAAAGGGAAGTCAGGTGACCAAAAAGGAGATCACAGGTAAGCGATCCAGGAATGCTCAAATGGCCACTATTTATACTAGCGCCCCCCTAATGTGCCAGGCCGAAAGTGGGTTGAACCGAGACATAACATTCATCCTGCCACACCTGCAATAAAGACAAACCTCTATCTTTGAAGTGCCTTTGAGCAACTTAATAGACGTCTTCCTCCGTAACTGAACGCTGTGGGTAAACCTGTCTGTTCTTTATTTCTGTGTCTAAAAACAACTCTGATGTATAAAACAGTGAATGGATGTGATTATGAAATTATGAACCTGTATCTGCTGTGTGGCCAGACCGGTCCCTGGAACATCTTGAGTTTAAGTTTTATCCCCTGAATACTGAGTTTAGGCTCCGCCTCCTACCTGCCAGCTCATCTTGTACAAAAACTTGACTGGATTAGTGAGAATTACAATTTTAGAATAAAGCTGAGAGTCACTGCCTGTAAGAACACATCATGTTTTCAGCAGCTTCCTGTAAATTGCATGACAATCCAGTGTTGGGAAGGTTACTTCTAAAATGTATTCCACTACAGATTACAGAAAACATGATCCAAAATGTATTTTGTAACGTATTCCGTTACGTTACTCAATGAGAGTAACGTATTCTGAATACTTTGGATTACTTAATATATTATCATGCTGTTTACAACTACATGAATGTGATTTATTACTATTACTGAAGGTTACTCACCATACCAATAACAAATAGATTTTTAAATCTTAATATAAATGAGTAACAGTAGGGTGGACATTAGGTAAGGCTGCCCTTTTTACAGCGATCTCGTATAGAAAAGTATTCCATGCATATATAAAACAGGTCCGCGGCTCTGAACCGTAGTAAAGGGACCTCTGGCTAATACGGTGGGTTCTGTGTCGGCTCGTAGCTGAAAACTAGCTTTACTTTGTTGTCTGGGTCAACTTTGCTAGCGAGAGACAGAGAGAGGCGTTGAAAGGCTGCTCCAACAGAACTTATTGTTTTTGGAGGAAAACACGAACACGGTGTACAGTCGAGTCTTAATAGCTTACTTACAACTGGGCTCGTCAGGCACTCTTCTTGGCTGCAGTGGTTATTATTATATTTATATGCTTCCAGCTGATGTTTTTGCTCGATGACAGCTCGTACTTTTCCTTTTTCTCCCTCCCTCGCTCACAGACACATAACGTGTATGGCAGTCCATTCTCCCTGCAGCACGGACTACACAGCCCATGAGGCTACATTGTTTATTTAGTGTTTTTTAACACTCTGCTCATATTGCCTTCATGTTAAATCATTTTTGTGAATATTTTTTTTTAATATTTCTTCACGTCATTTTGTAATCACAGTACAGGAGAGTAACTGAGTACACTTCCTCTTTGTGATGGAGGTGATTTTCTTCTTTATATTGTGTCAGATAAAGTCTAACAGCTTTTCTTGAATTCATTTCATATGATGTGTTTTCAGAGATGAAACCAGCCAACAGTAAATCAGATGTTAACCCCACTTGACCTTCATCTGGAACCAGGAACCACTTCCTGTGTTACCAAAGGATCTCTGAAATCCTCAGAAACTTTGAGTCCATCTACCAGATTTCAGGTCAAATTGTACAGCCACACACCCCATTGTGTGGCTGTAGCTGTATTGTGTTTGTATGTTGTTGTTGGATAGAATCAGCATCATTGTGTCATGTTTTTAAGTCTCTAAATGGATGAGCTGCCTCGTACCTCTCTGATCTTTTAACTAAAAATACTGAAAATAGAACTCTTAAATGAGCTGATAAGTTGCTTCTGATTTTTCCTAGTAGCAGACTAAAACATAGAGGAGACCAGGCCTCTGTGATTGCTGCACCTAAACTTTGGGCCAGTCTGACTCTTCAAATTAGGGTCTCTCCAACACTCAACATTTCTAAATCCTGTCTGAAAACACATCTTTACTGACTAGCTTTTAATTGTAAATGAGTTTTTGTTTTGTTCTCATTGTGTGTTTGTTTTACTTTTTATTTTGTACAGCATAATAATATTGATCACTTGATCTTACAATGCTGTGATAGCAGCCATTCACCAACTCTCTGTGAGTGGTACAATTTGCATATTAATGATCAGAAACTGACCTCCCAGGCCATTGCTCATTCAGTGAGCTGGTTTCAGTCATTGTAAAAATCTACTGTTTATAAGGTTGGAGAAACCTGCAGTCAGCTGAGACTGAAGAAGTCACTTGGATGAGTGACGAAAAGTTTCTCCCACAAAAAATGAACAGAATCAACCTTTTTGGGATCCTTTTACCATGTTAAACATGATTAGTAACAAACAACACACTCAGTGTACAAAACACACTGTGTGCAGGACTTTGTTTGGTGTTTGCATAGATGAAAATTATGCAAACCGCTGATCTGTTGAACCAGCTGACCCAGCCTTTTGTCTGAGCTGGAGTCAGCCACACAAACAGGTTGAACAGGATGTGCTCTGTGCAGCACCTGCATGTAAAACAGAAGCAAAGCTGTTCCTGTGAAATGAAACTGAAAGCCTCTCTGAGCGTCTCCCTGTAGAAAATGGAGGCTGAGCTCAGTCAGATCACTCAGGTTGCAGACAAATGGAGGAGTGTTTGAGACGTGCAGATAAACAGTCACAGCTTTGTGTCGGCCTCTGAGGGCTCAGGGCCATCCTGTTGTCATGGTATCAAGTGCATGACGACTCTCTGCACACACTTTGAGTCCTTATTCACATTTTCTATAAGTCCTCATCAGGACCATGTAGGTTTGTATTTGTCCCCCTTAATAACAAACACCTTCATTTAGAAACTGCATTTTGTGTTTTCTTTGTCTAATATTTAAATGTGTTTGATCTGAAACATTTAAGTGTGACAAACATACAAAAAACAGGAAACCAGAAAGGAAACAAACACTGTTTCACACTGTATGTGTTTGTTTCCATCTTATCTTCTTATGTGTTGTTTGTTTGAAACTTATGATTAGTATTTTAAAGTTCTTAAACTGAACTCAGACATATAAACTACAAACTGGTCAGACATTAGAAATGAATTGTACCTCTGAGTATTTTATCCTGCTGTTGTGTTGCTTTTGTGTGCTTTTGTCACTGATGGCTGCTGCAGCTGCTGTGACAACAAACACAAACAATTTGATGTCATCAGATATAATAATATATATCTGGAAATACTCAGAAAAAAAATCGGTTTATGGTTTAAAGTAAAATTTACTTCCACTCTCCAACACTGTTATTATGTCCTGCAGTCTGAGTGTGTAACAGCACTGCCCCCATGAGGTCAAACTGGAGCATTGCACATGATAATTCTCATCCAGCAAACTGCATTTCCTCCATACACGTCTAACCCTGAGTTAGACAATGAAGTTCACACTATTTAGCTTCTCTGCCAATGACACAAATTAAAAAATGAATAATTTAAACTAAAGTAACGAGAAACTGAGAGTCATTCATGAAATAAAAGAGGTTGCTCCTCTGCACCTTATGTACATTCAGTGATATTCATTTCATTTCTGTCATCCTGTATTTTATGTATATAAGATTAAGATTGGTTATTTATGGTTGGTTTACACAGTGTTGTCTATGTTTGTGCAAATGTATATATCCACGTGTGTGTGTGTGTGTGTGTATTGTGTTGTGTACATATTGTTGTGTGTGGTAGGACTTGACTTAAGCGGTCAAAGTGGAGGAGACTGATGCTGTCCAGTGTAGCAAGTGATTTATTCACCATTTTGTGACCCAAACAATATCAAACCTCCACTACTCCTCTTTACTGGCAACATAAACTCTGTGGTGTAATCAATACATATTACATCAATAAATCTACTTCTTCATAAACCCTCTAAAATTAACTTTATTAAATTATAAGAGTTCTTCCCCTTCTGCACTTGGTCTCTTCCTGTGACCTCAGATGAACCCAGAAGCTATAAAGCAGGAAGTAAAACTACATTTCCTCCTTTTGTTTCTGGAAGACAGGTAGGTAAGGTAAGTTCTAAACAATACAAATTAACAGTTGAAATAAATAACATGTTAACTTAACAAACTTGTAGGGATTGATTTAAACCAAGATGTTATATTATATAACCTGTAAAAGTGCAAAACATAAACAAACCCGGGATAGTAGACGTTTGCCTATTGCAGATTACATGTGAAATATGGTTAAATCAAAACAAGAATGTTAACTAAGAATATGGACAAATGGTCTTCTCATCCACTTTACACTGCTGTGCTTGAGAGTCACCACCTACCAGAACCAAATTCCTCGTATGTGTCTGCACATATCCATGGACAATAAACGCAATTCTGATTCTGATTTCAAACTATTTAAAGGACAATCAGGTGTTCTTCAAATAAGATGCCACACAAATTATTTGTGCCACACTAACTACACTCTAAACACGCAAAATGTCAAACATCTCTCACATCTCAAACTCTCCCTCTCTCTCTCTGTTTTTTTTTTTTTGCTCTATCACTGCAGTCACTACTAAAGCTTCCCTCTCTTCCCAAACACCCAAATGACATGGTTGACATTTTTTTTTTGTAGTATTTCTTTGTAAATCTTATCCTGGTTTCCTGCATTTAGGTCTTTGTTCTCTGTGACCATCAGAGTGAAGAGAAAATCAGCCTCAGAACATCTTCTGGTTTATAACTAAAACTGTTTTACACACAGAAGTAAAGCCTAAGACTCGCCATCACGTTGCCTACAACACTTATTTAAATAAGTAGAGATCTGTCAGTGAGACTCACAGCACTTTTTTAGCCTGTGTATAATTAAAAAAACATAAACATCACAAAAAAACACACTCGTTTCACACTCAACGGGTTTACATGTGAAACGTAGTAAATCTCTAAGGGGCTCAAGGGGCAACCATCCATGACTTCAAGTTTCTTTTGAAAATATTGACAAGTGTGGTCTCCACAGAAACCTTAGAATCTAAGCTAAATGCCAATTTAACTATTTCTACAACCACCAAAAGACAGCAAAAACAAGAGATGATTAGAAGAGTGGTTAACGTAATTGTGCAAAAGTCCGCTACGAAGCCATAAAAATATAGAACTTTACAATAGCTACAAAATTTATATATTTTTATTTTTCCTGCAGCAGAAGTTACGTAGATGATGTTGGAAAATGTCAGAGTGTCAGGATCAGACTGAGAGAAATGTCTGAATCTATGTTGGATTAACTCAAACTAACTCTCTGGATCAACACTCAGTTTGATGAAGCTGTTTGGAGCTCAACATGTCAGAGTGACGTCTTCGCTGTGATGGTTATCTCGTCTGAAAGAGGAAACAACACAGAGCAGAGAGGTTAAAGGTCAAAGTACGTTTATGTTCAGAATGATTGACTTCAAATATTTTTTTTATTTCCTTTGACATTTGAGTTTTTAGTCATGTTGCTGCTGTAAGTGCAATTCTTTTCTGACAAAGTTGTACTTTGTATTTTCTTACTCAGTTGTATATAGCATTTGTATTCTATTTTATTCTATTGTATACATTATTCTATTTTATTTTATTGTATATAGTATTTTATTTTATTTTATTCCATTTCATTTTCTAATTTCTGCTACATAACTTTGCACTTTTGCTGTAACAAAACAAATTTCCCACCTGTGGGACTAATAAAGGTCATCTTATCTTATGTTGGATTTAATGAACCTCTGAACATCCACCAAGTCACCAGTGACCCACTGATGTTGAATGTGTTAGTGAGCTGTGTTGGGCGTCTTCTCTGTCAAACCTGGTTAAATCACCATGGTAACGTATGCTGAACACATAACATGCATTGTAAATATGGAGCTGTACATTGTTACAGAACAAATATAAATAAAGTTTCAATAAAAAGTTATCAGGATAAAGGATACAGGAGAGTATCAGGATCAGACAGAAATCTCTGAGTGTGCAGCTCCATAAATCTGCAGTTTGATAACAATCATAACACTGTGACTGTAAAACACTCTCAGCTGTATTTAACCCTTTAAAACCGGTCAGAGCGGGCACGCTCCGTTTTGCGTAACTATTTTTAAATCCCGGTAGCACTGCAACCACCTGAGCTAGCGCAATAATTTTTTTTGCATATGAAACCGGAGGAGTTGTACTTACATCTTATGCCATCAGCTTGTCCTCGGTCACAGTTTCCTTCCACATATAGCTTTGCAAAAACTGCATAAAAAGCGCTTGCAGCAACAAAAACATAATATTCCAGAAACACGCTTTGCCAATCCGATCAGCTGTTCATAACACTTCCTACGTCCATCAGCACGAACTATCGCATGTCCGCCATGACCTGCCCGAAACCGGAAGTGACGTCATTTTGCGGAAATGTAGTTTTTTACCATCAAGGCCTCATGAGCCTATACTGGTGTTTTTAAAAGTTATGTTTGACTTTATGACTTTCTGTGTCGTTTCTGGGATGCTTAGGACTCATATTGCACTGCTGGAAATAGTTTATTTTGATGCATATGCTGCTTTTTTGCAAATTTGCAGTATAATATTTATTTTAGTTTTTCCTGCAGTATATAAAAATTGGTGTATTTCAAAAATAAAACTATGAAGACTCTCAAAATAAATTTCCTGTGGTGGGAAACTATTTTGTGCAACTTTTTTGTATTTACAGTTTTGGGGGATAAGCCTCTTAAATTTCTCTAACTAGAAATATATGTTAAAAAACAAAAAACGATTTTCAATTTTTTTGTAGTTTATTGCACTTTTTTGCAATTTATGTAATTACTATGCCCTTAATGCATACATATTATTAAAATTTAGGCTTTAATGGTTGTATTGATGTATAGCAACTTGAAATGCTCCCAAAAATGGCTCTACAACATGTAAAAATATAATATAAGCTCTGGCGGACTTGGTTCTATGGTAGGTCTTAAAGGGTTAATGAAAAGATGATGAAACCTACTGAGTGTAAAAATAAGCAGCATCAGTTACAGAGAGGGTTGTTATACTTCCAGTCTGCTGCATTCAACACACAAACAACATTTCTACATCCAAACGGAGTCAAAGCTCATTCATTTGTAGCTGATCAATGATCCTGAACACAAGCAGGCAGATTATTGATCGTCTATAATCCACAGACCTTCATCTACACTCAGATCATCACACAGCGTTTGTGTTGTCACTTCATTCAGTGTGTGTAGCAGCTGATCTCAGGTCTGTGTTGTTCATCTGTCACAGAACAAGTTCTTACAAACAGCTGAAGCTGAAGCTCCAACACAGAAACACTCACTGACTCTGAGATCAGAAATTCATGTATGTTTGTAACACAGTTTGACTTTGTGTCAGTAAATCTCATGAACAGCCTGAAGATGAATAAACTGTAGTTCAGAGTCACTGACAGACAGCACAGACACACACTGTTGGTCTGAGTCTGAACATGATGATCATCAGAGAAATAACATCAGACTCTGAACATCCAGCTTTCTACTGCTGGATGTTCACCATCATTTATTTATCTTTCTTTGTGTTTGTTCATCTGACTCACATTTGTGCTGTTTCCATCTTCTGTAGATCAAAAAACAACAAAAGCAGCAACAAGAAGAAGCAAAGCGGAAACTATCAGACCAACGATCAATCCAACAGATCCTCCTTCCCTCTGACTTCATTTCCTCTATGTCTGTGTTCTTCATCTTTCTCTTGTCCTCCTGTCTGACCTGCAGGTGAGAAACAGGTGTGAGGTGTCAGCTGTCAGGTAGGTGATGAGTGAAGAACAGAACAGAATCCATTTCCTCTTCAAACTGCTGTCAGACATTATCTACTGCACTCTGATCACATCACTCAGACCAGCTGCTTTCTACAAAGTCTCATCAACAACATCTTTAGAAACAAACATCAACAACCAGGAAGCAGCTTCACCTCTGATCACACACACACTCAACTCTACTCACTCACCTGGAGGATCAACATGAAGGTAGATGATGCTGATGAGCTCCCGAGAGCCCATTTCTTTCATGAAGACACGACACTCGTATGTTCCATCATCATTAATCGTCACATCCTTCAGAATCAAAGACACGTCTCCATCCTTCATCTGTCTGTCCTGCAGATCCACCCGGTTCTTAAAAGATGGATGCTGGTCGTCTGGAACAAAGTCACCATCCTGGTACAAGTAGACATAGCCTGATGTCAAGTGAGCTTTGCTCCAATGTACAAATTTGGTGTTGTTTTTTGGAGCTCGACATGTCAGAGTGACGTCCTGTCCAGACTCAGCTGTGATGTTTATCTGGTCTGAAAGAGGAACCAACACATAGCAGAGAGGTTAAAGGTCAAAGTACAACTATGATCAGAATGATTTTCTTTAAATATTTTGTTTATTTCCTTTGACATTTTAGTTTTTAGTCATGTGGGACTTAATGAACCTCTGAACATCACTCAGCTCTAGATTACAGCCCACACAGACTCCATGTATCCTAATGAGGTGGGAGGAAAGAAAGAACAAATACTTTTTCGGGTATCTTTACTTTTGAGGATTTGTTATTTTCTGAATACTTTTTATTTTAAGTCCCTGTATTTTTAAAAATAACAGTACTTTCTAATTCCTTTCAGACAGACTAGCAAGGGTAGGCAACTCCAGGCCTCAAGGGCTGGTGTGCTGCAGGTTTTAGATCGCACCCTGGGTCAGCACACCTGAATCAAATGATTAGGTCATTACCAGGCCTCTGGAGAACTTCAAGACATGTTGAGGATGTAATTTAGTCATTTAAATCAGCTGTGTTGGATCAAGGACACATCTAAAACCTGCAGGACTCCGGCCCTCGAGGCCTGGAGTTGCCCACACCTGGTTTAAAGGCTAAATCAGGTCAGGGTTTAAAGGGTTAAAAATAATTCCTTTTTACGGTTTTTATATACACATTGTGATGTGCTCATTAAAGACTTGGCGCTACGTGTTTTTAAGGGTCAGATTCATTCAGCGCTATGACTGAAGTGAAATAATGGCTTTTGCAACATGCTTACACATCACACTAGTTAACAGTCAGGATGATATTTTCTGGGCAAAGGGAGTCTGAACAGAATGTCACGAACTTTGATAATAAATATAATCAGTAGAATAATATTATTAATCAAAGCTAGGCAGGAATTTTCTCTTCATTTTCTCTTTTCATTTCTCTTCCAGGGAAAGGAGCAAATACGAGGTGAGGTTGGACGTGAATGGAGAAGAAGACTCGTTGGGAGTCAGCAGGACTGCCATGTTGCTTCCAGAAAAAGACAGTCATAATAATACTTGTTATTGTTGAGGTATAAAATGGCCCAATCCAGGGGGTAACTGTCCCTGAGACAGTTAATTAGATGTTGTTTGTTTTACGTGTTTCTGTGATAGACTTATTTTTAATTTAGTCAATTTGTTTATTGGATAAATAATAAAAATGTGTAGCATTGATTTGTTAACCAATCCTCGCTGTCAGTCCGTGGTCGGGAGACGCAAGGGGAGATGCTTCCTCCAGGGCCGAAGTTTTATCCTCCCTTCACTTTTGTGGAGTAGTGAGGCTGACAGAAATCAGCCGAGACACCCAGAAGTAGAAGACATGAGGCTTTAATACCGGTACTGCACATTTCAAAACACACTGCATGGGCTGTAGCCCATTAGAACGCTGCTCCCGGTCGCCGCCTCTATCCGTGACATGCTTTTCACTCACCGCGTTTTTCAAGCGCATGCTCACGTGTGTGTGAGCATGCGCGTGAAAAACTCCACACACAGCACCCAGCCACACACAATTCTGCAGTTCCCACAACAGATTAACACATATCTGATAAATGTGATTAAGAAATAAGGGTTTGTTAAAGGTTTAAAGTGCTGTAAAGTTTGTTTGAGGTAGAGTTTGTAATGGTCACATGACCAGAGTTTAGTTGAGAGCACAACTATGGCATTGTGGGTCAGAACTAGTATGGATACGGAGCTACAGATGCTGTATGTTCAGCATCTGAACATTTTCCTGCTAGCTCAAGACTGTTTATGGGCAATAATATGTGAGACTTT